>NC_040884.2:6923372-7085872 GCF_900634795.4 Betta splendens
TATTTCTGCCACCTAATCCTCTTTAACTTTTGCAGCATGCTAATGGGTTTCTGAGCAGGAACGCTGCGCATCCTGCTTGTTCTGTGCCCTCCTCGTTCTCCCTTCCTGACTGACTCCTTATCTGGTTTGTTCCCAGAAGAAAGGAGCCCCGGGAAGAAAAAGACACCTAATAGATCTGTTCTATTAGATGAGATGATGCTGTCTTTTTTTGTGATCACTTTCCTCTCTCCAGACTTTAAAAGGTACCACTGTTAGTTGTAAGTTAGAAGAAAATAAGAAAATACTGTATGGCTGGAGTTACCAAAACACCTTTTACAGCTACTGTACAGTACATTAGGTTTCACTTCCTATTTCAAATATTCAGATTTACACATTTCATCTCCTCTCAGTGCTTAAACCAGTGACATACAATTATATGTTTGTGCTTCTCGCTTCCTCCTGCTCCTGGTTTTTATTAAAATATTTCTAGTCCCCTTATCACACAAGCAATATTGACAGAAAGGGAACATCATATATCACATATTTTAATCCTAGAATCTCATATGAAACCAATAGACTGTCCAATAATTGCCGTGGTTCCTCTGGTAGCTGACTGGAGGAGCCACTCGGGTCTCACGAGGAAGACGGCGAATGTGCAAAGCCGTGGTTGACGATCGTTTTCTTGCCTTTATTCCCAAGTGTGACCACGTAGAGACGAGCAAAGAGGCACATAGAAACGAAACCCAAGCGCTAAATGCCAACATGAATTGGTTGCAATATATTTTAGGTTAACAACTAGTGAGGGAATTTATTAATTTCACTATACTGTGTTTTAATACTGAACAAGCAACTTTGATGTTGTATCATACCGCTGAGGCTCTTTCTGTGGTAAAGCTTTGTTATTATGTACGTGATAACACTGCATAATTGTGATTTGTCTTCTTATGTTGTATCTGTGGGGAGTCGTATGTAGGAAGGCAGGAAATTTCCTCTGTGTGTACTAACTTTCTGCATCCCTGTCTGGGTTATCATTGTAAAATCTACAACGGCGGCTGCGAGTGTTCTCAGACAGCAAACCAGAGGTCACTTGATGTTTTTATGAAGCAAGTCTGTTTGGAAATGAATCGTTAGTCTCGGTTTTATTGCTCAAATTACCCGAGCCGGTCCTTGTCCTGTTTGCCCTTAATTAACAAGCGTTCAATTCCCCTATTAATTAGCACAAGCTATTAGCTATTTTACATCACTCTTCATTTGTCGACAATTAAAAGGTCTATTATTAAAAGCCACGCCACATGGTTAATTGTGCAAGTGGCTCAGTGGCAGGAGGAGAGGAAAGAAGGGAGCGCATGCTGGATAAACGCGAGGAGGAGTCACGGAGCTCCGCCGCAGCAGAGTCTATCTGTCCTCAGAGGAGCCAGCGTCGCCCCTGCACTGTCACGCGCCGCCGGTGCTCGGACCCACATGGCATACAGAGGAGTCGTTTCAGAGAGCCGACGAGTGCAGCTTCACCCGCGCTGCAGCACTCGCCGGTACGCGACACAAGGTCCACACGCGCTGGGTTGCACATTTATTTGGGTATTTCATCTGGGAATTTGTATAACATTTTATCATAATCAAAACACAACATGACAGATTTGTGAGTTTTTTCCTTGTTTATAACAGCTGGTGTTAAGCATTTATAAAACTAACTGCATCAAAGAAAAATGAACAGAGTATGTTTTTGAAACTAACAAATAAACCTCCAAATTATCTTTGCAGACGGAGCGGTTCAGGTCATGGCCGTCCCTGAGAATCCAACCACTGCCCTTAACAACATAAAATTCAAAATGTGCAGAGCAATAGGAGCTAACAGGACGACAGGGCAAAAATCAGCAGGACTAAAACAGAAAGAACAGTAGAAGAAAAAGTCACGGGTAAAGAATTATGAAAGTGAACAAAGGACGAGCACGCAGGAAGTGGGGAGTCAGAGCAGCACATTCTAACGGCAGAGAAGGGGAGCGCGGAAAGACCCGCAGAGCACCAAGGTATCCTTCCTCTTTCCTTCACCCGGCCTCACCCCTCCTCACCCCTCGCCCTCCGCCAGCGCTTAACAAGTGGCGAGGGAAGCGGGCCGAAGCTGTTCTGATTGACAGAACAATTACGGCTAACACGCACGCCGATGGAGAGGCAGACATCTCCAAATAGAATTTCACCATGCTGTTGCATCACACGCGAACAGGAAGGGTTTTCTGGGAAAACGCTGTCTGTCTGTCTGTCTGTCTGTCTGTCTGTCTGTCTGACTGCGTGCATGCGTGTGTCTATCTGTGTGTGTGTGTGTGTGTGTGTGTGTGTGTGTGTGTGTGTGTGTGTGTGTGTGTGTGTGTGTGTGTGTGTGTGTGTGTGTGTTTTTGTGCGTGTGTATGCGTGTGTGCGTGCATGTGTGTGTGTGTTTTGTTGCTTCCTATAAAGAAGAAAAATCATTTACCCTTGATCAAGGTTGCTAAGCTCTAACTTTAGTTTGGCATCCCACTCCCTCAGCCCCTGACTGTTCATCTGCTCGCTCGGTTAGAGGTGTGGCTATTTTCATCCGCACACCTACTGAATGATGAAGAAGTGGAAGTTTAATTAAATGAGACACCACACATCAGAACATTTCTAACATGTTTTAAATCACAGCACTAACAAGCTAGAAATTACGAGCAGACATATATTTTACACTGTGAGGTTAAAGTAGCAAAGTCGTTCGTGTAAGACGCAAATGAATGCTCTTTTATTTAGCATGTGCACTACACACATGCCCATGAAGTCATTTAATTGTGAAATATCTTCCACACTTACGCGCTGTTCCTCCACTCTGCTCCGCGCAGGGCTCCATGTGAAGCATCTGCTGGTTGATGCAGTCAGTGTCACGCAGCCATGCTGGCCATTATCCCACTTCACTGCATTCTGGCCCCCAACAGCTGCATTATATTACGCTCTCTGACTTTCTAATTAGCTCATCTCTGAAAAGAAGGATCTTGGGCCATTCTGTGCTCTAGCAGACGAACACAAGAAGTGTGATTGGCACCTAATGTTACTGGGGGGACTGTTGACTAGTACAGCAAAATATGGTTTCCCCTATTCCTCTCAAATAGTTTGAGATTTGAAAGAAGAAAGAAAGGAGTCTGATGCTAATGACAACAACAGGGCTGTGTGTCTGATCCAAACATGTAACCTGTAGCCTGGTTCAAACTTCAGGCGAAACACTAAATAAAACTATGTCGGTGCTGCTGTTTCCTGGCTGGAGGAGTCATGGAGCAGCAGATAGAGGATAGATCCTTCACCTGTAGCAGTGAACGTCCTGCAGGACTCTAATCTGCCAGTTGTCTCTCACTGCGTTGCCCAGCTTAGACGAGAGCAGCCAAACCCAGCAGCCTCCAGCACAAAGCGATGCTGGGGCCCCGGGACATAAGGCACCTGCACTGGGAGATAAAGGCTTCAACTCCTGGGCTAATGCTGACGATTCTTTTGATAAATACAGGCATGGGGTGGTGGGTAGCGGGGTGTGGGTCCCAATCTTTTCCTGCTCACTCTCTCGTTCTCTCCTCCCTGTCTACCTGTCTGGGTAATCTCTCTTTCTTGTACTTTGTGTTTCTCCTCCTCAGCCGTCTCCCTCCGTCTCTCTATCGCTCGCTCTCTCTGTACCTTCTTTATCCTGTCCTGTGTGAGTTTGGATCAGACAGGCGAAGCTTTCCACGCTCTGCCTTTTTATTTATTCCATATCTGTAACTGTCAAACAGAAGATTGCTACTTTAGGAGCTGTCTGTTCTTTGTGGTGCTCATGGAAAGTCAAATAGAGGAGGTTGTGTTAAAAGCATCTTGACCACTTTGCGGGGACACAAACAATGTCAGCTGTGGTCTTGGAAGCTCGAGACAGTTGAAAACGGCTCTATAAGTGCATGAGCCATGTTGCCTCTTAGATGGCACAGTGCTGAGAGGAGTGGATAAAACAGTATTAGCCTGGGGAGGTAAATGGAGCCGGGCCTCGGTATCGTTACCTCCATCTGCGCCTGTCATTTATATACCTATTTATGAGAGCTTATTGAAACATAAACATGGCCAGTGAAGCATAATTAGGGTATTAAGCAAATATTTGAGACCCAAATGACCCAACAGGGCTGCAGCAAAGATTAGCGCCTCAAACGTTCCAGATTATGTCAAATGAGAAGTCAAGCGCTTTGGCAAAGTAAGATGTTACATTCGGTACTAGGACAATAATTATCTGGCAGAAAGCGTCAGTAAAACGCTTTATTTATAGAGGCAGGAGTGGGATTTGTGCGTAGTGCTGTTTGTGTACAAACGTGCACAACCTTGAAGAGTAAAACCGAAGTGAGAAGCCGCTTTATGCCAGCTTCACTGTAAATACTGTAAAAAGCAGCTCTGTCACAACACAGACACCGGCTGAGAACCCGCAACCTGCACGGCGTGGAGCCTCAGCACCGGCAGCGAGGCGGGCGAGCGAGGCGGGCGAGCGAGGCGGGCGAGCGAGCGGAGCCGCGTCACGTCGCACGGGGCTGTATCGCAGGCAGCAGTTCATCTCTCCTGTCTACGGTGTCGTGCCCATTGTCTCTTCCCATTAGCCTGCGACCGGCGCGCTGCGCTGCGGTCGTCGCGGGCGTTGGGCGAGCAGACGCAAACAGCTCAGGGTGGCAGATGCCTGGCGTTTCTGCGGATGCCCTCCATCAGCCGATGACAGATGTCAGAGCTCCTTTTGGACGGCAACACTTCATCACGCTACACTGTTCTCCCTCCTCGCCCCACTGGACACAGCAGCCCGCTTGGCAGACGCGCGCCCAGTCCCAGCGCAGCAGCCCTATTCACTCATTTGCCACACCTTTTCATCCACGCATACACAGCCACGCGCACATCTCTGCATCCATCAGTCAAGCGTTATTACATCAGACAGCAGTCATACTGGCAACCAATGGATCACATGCTAATGCACCCAGTGTGTGTGTGTGCGTGCGTGTGTGTGTGTGTGTGTGTGTGTGTGTGTGTGTGTGTGTGTGTGTGTGTGTGTGTGTGTGTGTGAAAGTGTGAGAGAAGAAAACTTCTCAGTTTTTCAGTTTGTCTTTTATAATTGCCATATAAAGTATTTAGCAAAGCACTAACGATTAACATCTATGCTACCGTTACCCCTCGTCTCCTGCAGGTACTTAGAAAAGAATAGAATAGAATAGAATAGAATAGAATAGAATAGAATAGAATAGAATAGAATAGAATAGCTGTATATATATAAAGAAATAAGTGTCTTACCACTTTGGTCTGCTGGTAGACTTCACTACAGGAGACATGCCATCTCTGTACAGGCTCTTTGTCTTGGAGAAGTTGACCACGTTGAAAATGACCCTCTGAAAGAAAATGAGAAGCCACATTAAACCACTAAAGAACTAGTGGAGTTGTTGCAGATGAATATCAACATAAGTAAACAATACAACATGTATTATTTAGGCCAGAATGTGATACAGACACATAAGTTGGTTAGTTGAGGTACGTGACTGCACGTTATGTTATTTAGTCCTCGTGTGACTACAGCCCAGAGTTGAACGTTGTCACAATAACACAACACGTTACCGTTACACTGTGCAGATACGGCCGCCGCAGATGACCCCGTGTTGCAGTAACAAAGTTAGTGGTAAAAGCAGCAGCTCGCTCTAATCTAGGAGGACATTAGGGTTCTCCCCAGAGGAACGCTGCCCGGCCGAGGCACTAAGCTGTGCCTGGAGGGCGACGCGGCGCCAGTTGCTGGGATAAAGAACTTTAAACCCGACTAAAAACATGTGGAGCAGCTCTTCTCTCCTTCCCCACGCCGTTAGCACGCGTGATTAACATCTGTGCAGGTGCGAATATGTGGAGAGAGAAATGAATAAATATATATTTTTAACAAGTCATATGAATGCCGATGGTAATGCTGCGCTGAGGTAAATGAAGCCTATTGATGGGGCATATCAAATTACCAACCAAGTCCAGGTGGTGGAAGTTAACTGGGTGCTTCTGAAATCCTATTACAGACTCCCCACCCTCCTCTTCCTCTCTTTCTTTCTCATCTCCCTCCCCCTCATCCTTTTCTCCCTTTTTCTCCTGCCTAGCATCAGAGGAATGGGGATTGCGGATTGTGGCAGGCTGATTCAGACTTAGGTAAAATGACATCTAACTGATGTTGAGACTGGCAGCAGGCTCCTGTAGCAGGGAGATAAGACCATTGCTGCTGGCATTTCAATTACACTTTACTGCCCTGCACATCTGTTGCGAGAGCTACTTTTCAGCCTTTTCCCCTGAGGCAAATACTGCCTTACTCTGACTCCACTGGCTTTCTTTGACTGCACAGCCTCTTTCCTCATTCTTTATCCACAACAAATTCAAATTGTCTTCCTCCTTAGCTTCACTCTGCACAGTGTTTGTAATCTATTTGTTCGGCCTGTTTAGCCGGGAGAGAGCCCAGACTGGGCAGGTGACAGAGGCACGGCGAAAGGGAGGCACGGGGAAGGTGAATCACGGGCGGAATGCGACACAATGCGAGGGCGACAGTCCAGCCGAGAGAAGCACTGCCACGAGGTGCTACTGGGCTGCTTCAGAGCAGTATCTGCAATTGAATCTAGTGGAGTAACAGGTTCATTAGGTGTCTGTTCTGTGCAGGATGTCCTCCGCCTGAAAGTGACAACTAATGTCTCCAACTGTTAAATATAAATGATCTGCTGTATCTACGTAATAATGTGGATGCCAGTCCATTTGGACCTTACACCCAAACGCATACACTGGAAATGACTCTGATGATACAGTAACACTATGATAGCATGCCTTACATCATTATGACCTGTAGGTGGCGATGACCTGTAGGTAGCACATCTAGTACTGACTAGAAAACCAACTACCAACAAGGTTTGGGAATTGTGAATATTACTGAATGTAGAATTTGGGACAAATTTTTATTTATATTTATTTTCTATAGAGTTTTTGGGCAACACACATAACAAGTCCACTATCTTCACCCTGGTGTTTGGAGTCACGTGTCTCTTCATTTGGCAACTTGTACAGCATTATAAGCAGTACTTACCCCGAGCAACAGGGTTGATATACAGTAGAGGTATATTCTGTCTACAGTCTGATATAAAATGTTACATACAGGTACAGTAGCTCAGTTGTAAGTTTAAATATTCATGCTAACTGACATGTATGTGCACACTACACAATGTTCTGATATTTATGTATCAGACACAATAAGACACTGCACTGAATCCACAAACATCATGGCTCATGCTGTAGCTCAACCAATGCCTGGAGTCCTGTTCTTTGTATGAAAGCAATAAATCTGATCCTGGACCTCCCCGTGTGTCTAGCAAGTTAGAAAACGTGAATGAAACAAACTGCTGAGGCTAATTCTCCAGATTGTTAGACGTTAAAAAGCTTCCACGCGCGCGTGAGCGAATGTACACGTGTGTCACCCTGAAAGATTTAATTAGGCTGAGAGGAGTTAGAAGAGATTAACATCCATGCTGTCTGAGCTGTCATGTCGACAGAGCGTGTCAAACCCCTGCGCCTTCCCCATCACCGCTGAATGGCAGACTGGAACAGGTGTCTCTGCGGTGTCACAGTAGACACACACACAAACAAGACACCAACTTAAATAGTGCATCCTCGCACTCATAGCCAGAAAAAACACAACATAATAGACTTGGTACTTAATGAGGTAGCCAGTACCCAGTCATGATCTAAAACTAAAGTACTACTTCAGTATTCAAACTCATCTTGCTTTTCTACATACAGTAACATTGCTCTGACTTAGAGCTGTGTACAGGGATCAAAGCAGACACGTTCAGGATGCTTCAGGTGACGGTATAAACACCTAACTTCAACGTTCTTCCAGGACAGCCATAGGGACTGGCACTGAAATAGCCGTGCCGGTGCCACATCAGGATAGAATTGCATTTAGGGCCAAACGCTGTGTTTTGATCTCCATCGACCCAGAATGTGGCCAGATAGCATTGCTTCCTGGAAGAAACCGTGTTAAATTATTAAAGGGGACATTTTAAATGCATGGGCTAAAACCTCTACAGACAGAATGAGCCATTTGTCCTTTGCATAGTGATTGTTGAGCAGACCGACGGACAAAAAAAATAACTAATATAGAATTACTGTCGTTGACATGTATCTGTAGATTTTAAATCATTAAAATCAAATTAAGCTTTAACTGTTCACTTTGATGTTTTTATGTCAAAATATGTTTAAGCATTGATACTGCCTAGAAATCAAACATTATTTTAGGTGGGTCCAGCTTATAGCTTCATCTACACGTCATCTTTCAAAGCTAGACTCTTTTCTCACTTTATCATGAACACACATTCCCGCACCATGCTGCCCAGTGGTCGACACAAGACAACAACGCGACCGAGACGAATTGTGCGATCTGGTTTCAGCCAAAGCATCGCCCAATGGTGCTTCAGGGAATCACCTTGGTTACACTGGGGCTCCTCTACACCAACGAACGGAGCGGATCTGTAAGCTCTGTCCGTAGCCATCAGAAACAAGCCCGCTGATCATTTCTGGCAGCTCTGCCTGTTCCTCTCTTGTTGTCTTTGATCAGTCTGATCACTGACACACAGCTTGCCAACTACCCACAGTATTCAGGACTACCTGACACCAATAGGGGCCTAATACACACATCCAGAGATCAATGCAGGCCCACAAAGGGTAGAACACAGTAAACAACAAATACAGTACAGTACACTACATACCAATACTATTTAGACATAATGTATTATGATGCACTGCGACTGCCTCATTTACATGAAACAACAGTGTAAATGTATCAATAAATAAAAAATAATAAAATAATTACTGCAGGTAGTACTTCTCCTCATCTATTTATACTGTAGCATGTTAATGTAGTTAATGTACTGTAGTGAAAACAGTAATGCCACGCATCCATCCATCCATGCTTTGTCATCCGTTTATCCGGGGTGGGGGTCGCGGAGGCAGCAGTCTGAGCAGAGAGCGCCAGAATGTACTGTAGTAATCATTGTTTTGTTGTTGTTTCAGTTGCCCAGTTCACCAGTAACCAGTGGGACTGAACCAGTACTGTACCTACTGTAACAGCAGTTCTACTGTATCACATACAATTCCAATGATACAGTACGTTAGTGGAGCACACTGAACCTCATTGGCAGTTCTCATTTAGATCTTGTTGGATTATGTTAGGAACACACTAATTAACTGGTGTAATAAGAGCGATTGGGTTTTATTGTAATAGCTTGTACTAACTAAGTATTATGGTTTCAAACTACTTACTTTAAGAAGGTACAGGCTTCAGGGTGGTTTAAATGTTTTTGATATGGCACACATACATCTAATACAGTAATATGGATTGTAAATATCAAACTAACCTGTCACAAAATGCTGCTGGTTGTTTATTTTAACACTCAAACAAAAAAAGGAGTATTTCCAGTGAGTTTGGGTTGAATCCCTAGGGTGGCATTATGATGAAGGCCTGCTCCAGGAGGGCAAGTCAGCTGTGGCTGAGCTGCTGTAAAGCCACAGTGAGGCAGGTCACAAGGTAGCAGTAGGTGGGATAACGGCGTGACAGGGCAACACAGAGGGAGAGCCCGCGCCCCCGTGGGAGCGGACAGAGGTCGCGGTCCTGTGTGTTCAGGGTGGAACACGTGTGAGTTTGCATATCAGAAACAGACAGGAAGACAGGGAGGACTCCTTTAGGAGCACATGCACAACCTTGAGTAGCTGACAGGGCGCTCACAGTCACATGCTGCAGTGTGACCGAGAAGTGAATGTCAAACTACTGTGTGTCACCACATACTGTACACTACTACTGTACTACTACTACTACTACTACTACTACTACTCTGTGTCACTTGCCTACGTTTTCTTTTTCACTCTTAGACTGATGTTGGTGCTGACAGTTTTGGTCCCCAGTGACCAATGTCAGTTCAAGGTGCTGACACCAGGAAGCGCAGGACGGAACCCTTTAAACCTTTTACAGGTACACAAACACACACAGACATGGAGACAGTGAAAGACACGTATACTCCAGTCCCATACTCAGCTCTCTCGCTCTCTCTCTCTCTCTCTCTCTCTCTCTCTCCAAAGCGCACCTGAGGGTAAACTGACAAAACAACACAGTAATATTCCTACAGTAGTTTGTTTGTACTTAGTCTGAGATGCCCCATGGAGAAGTGAGCTAATATGCAGAGGAAGTTGTGAGATACCTAGCTATTGATCCTAGGGGCCACAAGTCCCTGCAGCAGCCTTTTAAATGTCAGCTTTTAATTTCCTTCTCCCTCCTTCACTGAAAAAGATTTATTCAAAGCAGTGCTGTTCCAGGAGATATCAGATAGCACTGTGACAGTCTTTTAAAGAGCTTTTGTTTGGTTTAGGCATTCATGGCTTTTTGTATCAGACTCTTTTATTCAAGCGGAGGAGCAGGAAGTTTCTGCATTGAGCACAGAGTTGAAAGGCAATCTCTCCCCTCCATTGTCAGGCGATGTACAACTGGAACTTCTTTAATTAGGGACGCTCGTTCAGAGTGACAGCAGTGGCCAATACCCTCCAGACACTGATGGAGGTCACACGCGCAGACACACACAAAAGCGCCGCAGGTTCATAAACGCGCAAGCAAACACAACAGGTGAAACGTTCACCTTTTGTATTAGGCATGACTATTCCACAGCTCACACAAAAAGGCACACAAGCAGCGACAACCCAATGATAAACATTTGCTCACCAGTACTCAAATCTTTCATAGCTCTCATTTAATTAGCCGGCCACATACTGCACATGATATGACCAGACAACAACAGCATCACACATTCATGTTGTGCTTGGATAATTAGTGTCTTTGTGTTTTTATCAGCAGTGTGTGCTTTTCAGAGTGGCTATGTGCAGAATGCGTCATGATCTGCTGGCCGCATGATGTCAGAAAGGACTCTAATTGACACAGTGCTCAGAGAGCATCTTGGCAAAAGAGTCCATAACGCTTCTACATGCAGCAGCTCCCCTTCTGAGAGAACCCAGCCCACAACAGCGTTACAGCCATGAAAACAGAAATGTGAAGCAGATATTATACACACACATAATACCACTGTAGCATATATTTGTATCCAGATGATAATAACGTAGCGAAGTATTATAATATTGAAGAAGCACCCTAAGTAGAAGGGACACAGTGTACTATAGTATAGCTATAGTATCTATAACAGATAAAAGGAGAAGGAGCTTCCGAGTTGAGCCTGTGCCGCTCTGACGAGGACAGAGCTGAACGAGTCCACCTCCACTAACTCAGCAGCAGCACTGCCGCTGCCACAAGCGTTCAGCGGGGAATGAAAAGAGCAGCTTTAACAGTCAACCACTGCACTTCTCCCCCTCTCCCGTCCCGTTTCCTCTGCACATTTGTCTTCTCACCTGCTCTCCCCCCTTCGCCTCGCGCTTTAAACATGGAAGAGTTAATTTGCTCATTCTGCAGGCAGCATCTCTTTTCTATTTATCTTTCTATTTGTGTCCCCCCCACTCCCTCTCTCTCTCTCTCTCTCTCTCTCCGCCTCTTTCAGGCAGGGCTGTGTTGTCAGGCCCTTCCAGAGCAGTGGGGTTGTCAGGAGTGATGGATGACTATCAACCTTCTGCTGTCTTCCACTTCGCTCCTGGGAGATTTACAGGCTCGCTGACTACCAGGCATGAAAACCAATCTCTCTTTCTCATTCTTCCCTCCCGTCCTCCATCCATGCCCGCCTCGCTCCTTCCATCACACTCGTCTATTTCAACCCCCTCTGTTACAAAAAGAGCTTTCATAATGTAGAGATGTGTGCAAAACAACATTGAAATTTGTGTGGACAGAGGGAAGCGATTGCTTCTCTTGAGCATTACTGTGGGTGTGTCAGAGAGGTGCAGTACCTCGGAGTGATTCGTCTCGCGTTTGACAGGCTCTCTGGCCCATCTTCATCTTCATCGTCTCCACTGCTTCCAGCTCCTTCACAGACTAGCAGCACACGATCATCCATGCATGTTCGGCTTGCTGGTGGTAATTATAACATCGGAAAAAGGTGCTGGGCTAATTGCTGTTTAAAAATAGTAATTGCTTTATTATCACGACCATTTTTTGGTAATGATCGTTCAAAGGCATTATGTTAATGCAATTAAACGGTTTCATTATTATTCCCGCTTGCACTAACTGACAGTGCGTTCTGAGACGAGGCTGCTAAATGAAGTTGTTTTGAAAAAGCATTTGCTGTGATGAGTGGACAAAACAAGCAAAGGAAGCTGAAGAAAGACTCTGCTAAACAATTCTGTCATCTGCTTATGAGTTTACAGTTTCTGTTGTCAACACCGTCCTTATGGAAAAAGAAAACACCCAACCGGCTGCAAATTGTAGCTGCCGAATCCCTGAAAATTATATGTTTACACAGTTTCGAGCAGGTAGAATAAAACTGACCACAGTACGGTCACAGAGTAAACACCGGAAACAGTCAGAGAAAGACTAGGACGTCATGCTTACGCATTATGAAATATCAGATATCCTTAGATTTCAGAACCATTTCCTTTAACCACCACCTTTCAAAAACCGTCAAAGGAGGAAACCCATATTTGCATTAATTTGCAAATTCAGCAAAGAAACCATGCTGGCTAGTAGAATAAATATCAGCTTTAATATGCACACAGTGCTGACACCACTCTTCAAAAGGAAGGTAATAGACGTAAATGACATGTAAATGTTATTTAGATTGCCATCTAATAGCATGCAAAGCAGAGCTGTGTCTCGCCTTATCAAACATTTGAATTAGAAGATGTGGCCCCAACTGGATCTTGACCTGCATATAGTATTAATACCTGTGAGTAGGGGTACGAGTGTGCATCCATGGGTGTACTGTGTGTGATCTCTACTCCATAATGATGTCTGGTCCTCTCCATCAGCCCACTACTGTACGAGGTTTATACAGCGTAAGTGGTAAACACACGTGTGACACGTGGTGGGCTCATTAAGGAGAATTCTCCTGTCCTTTCCCTGAGCTCAGACAGCCAAGCGTGAAGGCTAACGTTACTGTAGCTGTATAGGGGCCGTGTCAGGGTTGTACCGCTCAAGTCTGTACGCACGCTGAGTGACGTGGGTTGACAATAGATGTACGCAAACAGCAGAGTGCACAGTTTCAGGTTATAAAGAAAGAAAGTTCAAAGATACATGAGCTGATCAATCCTAATCAAAGCGGTGAAACGCTTTTGCATGTCTGCACCAGGAAATATGGTGTTTTTGCCCATAATTTGCATTCATTACAAAAAGCCCCCCCATTGGTCAGACACCACACTACTGCCAGGAGCCACATTGAAGAAAATGAGTCATTTGTAGTTGTTGTCTACAAGGAGAATTGTGGATTCACACAAGTGTCTGTCTGCGCATCTATGCCACAAGTGTGAAGTCTATAAATACGCTGCGGCTGGTCATTTTACTTGACCACAGCCCCACCACCCTGCAGAGGCGCCGTCTCTCTCTCTCCCTCCATCATTTCCCAAGCAGACGTGAATATGCAGATGTGAGCGCAACACAGTGCGGTGGGAGGAGCCGAGCAATAAAATCATAAATAAACAGGAGCTTTGGGGGTTTTCCTGCCACAGTAACTGCTGCCATTTGACCTCAGGCGGTCTGTGGAGGGCAGGGATGATAGATCTGCCCTTCTCCGTCCTACAGCTGTTCACACATCAACAGCAGAAGTTCCAATTAAAACGCTGAAGTGGCGGCATTTTTATCGTCACTGACACTCCAGAGGCCTGTGTGTCACTTCAGGCCTGGATGAGCTGATGAAGGAGACTTGGTGAAGGGAAAGAAGTTAGGGAGGTTAATGAGAGTCCAGTACTACTGGCAATCCATGCACATGTACTGTCTTCTCTCTGCGCTGCTGCCACGGGCCTTCACTGTGGCACACGTTTTGGACTAATTTAAAGCGCTGCTGAAAACACTGAGCTCAAGAAATTTCAAAGCCCGTGTGAAGGCTGCATGCCTGTTTACACAGCAGCTCCGCGTCTGCGAGAGGATGGAGGTCGAAGGACGCTGAGGATCATCCCTGACAGCCATGCTGCGTCAGCAGGAAGTGATGTCACGGCTCAGTGTTGTGGATGTGGCGGTGGGTCTGTGGGGGCACTAACCCTATAGAGTGCTGAGAACATAAATGTACTGTAGAATGAATGCTGAGTGGCAGATACCCATGGAATCCTAAATCATACACTGTAGCCTCTGACATGATGGTTGGCAACATTACTGTAATAAGAATAAATAAAAGTATTACAAAAGTAGCAAACTATCACTTTTACATTCTAATTTTCGTACATGTTAAACAGCTAGTGAGTTTCAGATGTTCTGATCCGTATACAAAACTAAATACGGTCCAGTCATACTGTAACCCAGTTCCTTGTGGAACAGGAGATGCAGAATGTAAAATATATTATTAACACACACACAAAAAGAAAAACTTTCCAACAAGATCTGCAGGCCTGACGTGATGCTGCTGTCACTTGTGTTCCCTAAAGGTGGCACAAATTGGACGGTACAGCAGGTCTAGTACTGCACAGGGTGTCTAAAGGTGCAGGTGGATGATATTGGCTGCGCCTGCTTCTAGGTGCTCTACTCCTGTGTTTTGATCATTTACGCCAGGACATTTTTACAACTTGTGAGGAGAGGACAAAGTGGATCCGACCATCATCGCGGCAACAAGATCTAGAGAATATTGAATCTAGATTAAGATTAAACCTATAAATCACAGGGAAATGTTTTATGCTTGCGTGACGTCACATGATACATCTATAGTACATACATGTGGCATCATCCATTCATTTGCACTGGAGCCAGTTTAAAACGCAGAGCAGCAGTTTAAGGTCTGTACCACATTTTCCTTGGTAGAATATTGAAGAATAATGTTAAGGCTAGGGCGGCACGGTGGTGGTAGCACTGTCGCTTCACAGCAAGAAGGTTCTGGGTTCGATTCCCGGAGGCTGCCCTGGTGCCTTTCTGTGTGGAGTTTGCACGTTCTCCCCATGTCTGCGTGGGTTCTCTCCGGGTTCTGCGGCTTCCTCCCACAGTCCAAAGACGTGCACAGTCCAAAGACGTGCATTAGCAATATTCAGGTGTAATTAGTCTCTGCTTGGTCCAAACACAACACAATTTGTCCCATAATAAACCCAAGCACCTTTGGAAAGCAACTTGTTCATGGGACATTTATTCTTAGTTGGCTATTTGGGCTTGAGAGGTTATAAAAATAATTGTGTTTACCTCCAGCTCACCGTCACAGTGTAGGTGCACATACTGTACTGCAGAAGCATACAGTACAATCACAACCAGGCATGCTTACTGTAAAAGCCTTCTACAAAGCCTAACTAATATTTTTATTTCCAATGCTCTGCTTTCTGTCATTCTGAGTCTGTTTCTTTGTCTGCAAATGATGGAAGCATCAAAATGGACAACACAGCTGCACCTGGCACTCAGAGTGCATAGAAGATAAGGAAAAGGCAAATTACGGTAACACAATGCTAGGTCGAAGTCGTGGGATGAACCATGTCTGAGCCTGCTAATGGTTCAGGGTAACTGTGGCTATGTCGAAAAGGAAACGCATCATTGCTCTGGGACATTGAGAGAAGAAGGAAGTATGGAAGATGTGTTCAATATCTTTTGAATGGACTGTGCTGCAGCATTAATGTGTGGGGTAAAGATTGGACATAACAAAAAGTGATAGTATTCCTTCAGTTGACTGATTACAGTCTGATAAGCATGGAAAACACCACACCCATCATCGATTGCCAGCAAAACAGATCAATAAATCACCACCAGCAGACATGGCAGATAGCAGTGTAACACAAGGCATATCTACCAAAATATACGGTCAGAACTGGACGTAGCCTAGTTAACAGGTAAAGCTTCATTCAGCTAATTGGCAGAATTTAGAAGCATGATATTGACTGTGGATCTGCTATCCACAGTCACACAGTAGGTGTTTTCAAAACAGAAACACTTACAGTAAGGTGAGTCTCAAGATGGAGAAAGATGGAGATCATCTTTCTGGCAGCAGTGAGATACAATACTACTGACCTACCTCCACAAATTAAATACCCAGAAGAAAAGGCTCAACTGGCAACTTCAACTAAGAACATCCCAGTTGAAGTTGGCCAACAGATGGACCAAGGGTTGCCCAAAGACATCAATATATATATATGAAGCAAATTGAAACTTGATTACTTCCAGAAGACAGAGAGACCATTTGGTGTGGCACTGTATTTGCTAGGGTCAGGGGGATGCAGGAGTATTTCAGGTGAGGCCACTGGGCTAGATGGGACACTCAGTCAAGCTCTAAATCCCAGGGAATTGGTGTAAGTCACCCAGTCCACCTCTAAAGCTTTGGTAGGAATGGGATTCTGAGGGCTGAGGCCACAGGCTTCACCCTTGAGCCCCAGGAAGAAAAGGTGGTCTGAAAAGAGCGGTGGCAAAAATGGACCTCGGCTTGATTAAATGGTCACTGAGTCGGAAAGCAGCTCTGATGTGATCTGTGACCTCGTACTGCCCTGGAAAAAAATCTTTTTTAAAGAAATGATTAAATGAAAGCACCTTCAAAAGGAGCCTGGAGGGACCGCAGTGAAGCGCATGGACCGGTGGGAGGGTGCAAGGTCCCCACTTAGCACAAACACTGAAGGAGGGAAAATGGGTTTGTGAGAGGGGTGGGCGTAAGCTCAGACCTAATACCCACTTGCTCTGAACTAAGAAAAAGAGAAGACGACAAAGAAGATAAAGAGCCAGAAAAGGACACACAGTGACCAAGTGATCTAGTAGCAGCAGGGCAGTAGTGCTGTGGACTGGGTCTGGGAGCTGCAGCTCAGGGCAACACAACAGAGCAGAGAAACAAGAGTGTGGTGGGTGGCAGCGCAGACAACTTTGATTCCTCACACTTTCCTTCCTCTCACAGCATTTTGATGGGGAGTTCAGAGCACCTCTCGAGGGAAGCAACACATCTGAAAGTGAATTAAAGAGCAAAGACCTCAGAGAGCCACTGGGAAACCCCCAGAGGAAACCTCGGTCAGCTGGAGCTGTGTTCGATTGGAGAGCAGCATTTAAACTATGAACAATGTCAAATAATGTACCTTTGTATTTAGAAAACACGCAAGGAGGACTTCTCCATCCAAAGGACAATACACAGTCAAACGGCACTGTATTCTATATGCAGCACATTGGGACGCATGTCTTTACAGTCCATTGTGGAAATGAAGATTGCCATAAAACAACACTGGGCAAATGGGCACGAGACCTGGAATCACAGATGTAACAACACATCACTTTCTCTTGTTAAAACGTTTCTTAAAAAGCAATTAAAAAAATGCTAAAATGCCCTTCAGATGCAGTTCAACCATAGTGCACTGTGTTCTATAATCTCACGTTCAAGGATTAGCTAGAGATTTACTGTGGGGCTTTTGGAAAACACAATGTCCTTGGAATAAGTTATAGCACATGTATTTTAAGTTTCTACTCTTAAATAAAGTTCACAAACCACCAGGGAAGTTTATATGTGGACAAAGAGCATAAATACTTGGCCAGGCACAAACAAGGATTTTTTTTATCTGTAATGAGAAAAAAATATTTCCTTCAGGTCCAGGTAAATGTACTGGTATGTATTTACCATCTACGCGCAGAAATGCAACACTATGTCAAAACTGGCTTCAATTATATCCAGAATATGGTTGTTACAGCAGCCAAATGGCATGAAAATGTCATTAGATGATCACATTTTGCTGCGCTCCTGCTCCCTGTTCCCTCTTCTTCCACTGGTTTATCACCAGCAGAGAGAGACATGTGGGAAGGCTTTCTCATTACTACACTAACATTCACTTACTAATCTCACAGCAGTAACAATCTCATTCTGCAAATGTCATTATGGAGCTTAACACAGTTCATATTTATTTCTCAGCAGAGAAGAATGCAGAATTCAGCAAAAAAAATAATGCAGAGACAGCCCATAAAAAGACAATTATGCAAAAGTATTTGTTGCTAAAGCCTCTATTTTTTTCTGCCCAGACATGATAATGAAAAATACTGCAGCATGTATAAAATCACAATTTGCGTCCAAAGTCAACACAATAGCACACTGATGCTATACTCGCTCTACACTATCAACTAATATACTGCATGTGGCCAATTATAAACATGGAATGAACATGACTTACATTTTAGACTAACAAATAATTACAGGAATTACAGAACAACTCTGTGTTTCTAGTCATTTAATGCTTCACTACTCACAGTTTCACAGCCTCACCACTGCTCACAGTTTGATTTCAATCAACTCATTTCAAACATCTAATAAATAAACCCAAATTTAATATGACATGTTTGAGTATGCTTAATTTAGTCACTAGTCTAGTGCAACCACAATGCATAATTAAAACCTAGATTCTTTAAAGGTACTAATTCCATACTAGAATTATTGTGTAGTAATGAATTGAGTCATGGCTTCATCTTGTTTTTCGTTCTCTCTTGTTCTCGCTCTTGCACAATACCAACCTGATTGTTTCCTCTTGGGGAGAGTAGAAGTAACAGAAATGGTCAGTGAAAACACTTGTTAAAAGCCAAGTCGATTATCCTGGTTCATTGTTCTGCAGAGACTGACACTTCTACAGAGCCACACTATCCCAATCAGAGCATGTGTAATCACACCGACATTTTTACAGCAATCAGACAGAGCAGAGGAGGGGGCTGAGGCTTTAGACACAGCAGAGGAACTGCTGCCTCAAATCATGTCTCTATAAAGCCTTGATTAAAACAAATTTAGAAAGTCAAGCGGCCAGGCCATGACAAACCATCACAGTTAGAGTCTAGTAGAAGGGGAAAAACACAGGCAGAGATGGCAGAGTGTTTTGTCGGTGAAGGATTATCCTAAGGAATTCTCGTCTCTCACGATAATCCATTCTTATCACTTGTCACGTTCAAAGAGGTATAAATTGGAACGGACGCTGGGACAGAGTTTGGTAAATTGAGAGCTTTATGACCAAGGAGAGCGGCGCTGGAGACAAAGTGAAACAAAGTGAGCTTCAAGTGTCTCTCTCCCCGGCCGAGTGAGTTGTCTTTGCAGAGCCGCCACCGCTCAGGAGATCTGTGCTGCTCTGCTGCAAATTACAACTCCTCTTTTCAACTTGTATTCACAGCAACATATCAAAGCAACCACTAGAGCAATGCAGATTGTTCCTGGTGGAAAGTGTGAAACAAAACAGTTTACGGGTGATTTTATGTGTCTGAGGCCTGCTGCCGACTGCAGGAGCGAGCAGCTGCTCCATCTGTGCCAGAGGAGTTTTCAAGATCACCACGTTAGCAAGGTTGTTAAAGAGCCACATCAGCCCTCCATCCGTGGATTATGGCATCCACTTGTAATTACCGTCCGACGCTCATGAGTTCATCTGGCACGGCTTCTCCTCCAAATTGTGATTCTGGGAAGCATCACAACTAAAACTTTGGCATTGTGGGAAGTGTTCCGACAAACAATGCAGGACTGGTAGCATCTGGTGTTTAACCCTGCCTATCACACTCCTTGTTCAAACTTAAAATCTCATTTGAAGACATCCTCTTCCTTAGATATGGAGCACAAATAAACCTATTCTGCTTTGAATTGCTTACAAAGGTTATTTTTGCTGTTTTTTTATTGACTCAAAGTGGGACACACCTGAGGACTGGCTCAGATTTCTATCACAGACGATGGATTTCTTGCCTGTGACAGTGTGGAAAACAGCTGATGTGCGAGCAAACTGTGGGCACCGCATTGAAGACTGGTCAGAGAGTCTGCAGCTTACATTTAAACAAAGAGACACAGAGGCAGAGACGATGCGGACCCCTTAGCTGTGACTCGTATTAGTCAAAAATTCTTTTCCAGGGCCTGGATGTGAATACGTGACTAGAAGCATTGTGTATAGAGGGTGACAGAGGACTAAAGCTGCTGTTGTTATGCTAACACGCGGCTTCCACTGAACAGCCACTGTAGACACTGTGTAAGGCACAGATATGGAGAAACAGATGTACAGTTCTACACACAAATCCCACCCAGCTTGATCCCTATGGATCAGCTAGAGAACATAAAGTGTGTGGGGGAAGGAATATGATGTTCCCTGGGAGGAGACGGGAGTGAAAGGGAAGCGAGAAGGTGACATTCACGGAACAGTGGAGGGCTGACACAAGCAGTGCCAGGCTTAGGCCGCAGACGTCTCAAACAGCATCCACGTACTGCTCCTTTAGCAGCACTTTCCACGTCTGTTTCTTTGCCTGTTGGTCTGTCTGGAGCCTGTTCTGGGCCAGCTAGCAGCCAGATATCATTATCTCCTTGACTCAGGGCAGAGTAATCTGCCTGCCTGCTCCTGCTTTATTGAGTTGGATAAATATAATATGCGCCTCACAACCATTATCTACTACAGAACAGCCTTATTTATCCAGCAGGCAGAGGCACTGGAGCATTCGAACTGGCCTCTTTCTCTTTGATGGAACTACACTCAAGTGATGGAAGCCTTTGAGCAGGCATCCGTGGGATTTGAACGAGTGGAGAAATTAACAACCTGAAATAAATCAGTCATGCAGACAAACTGTGACACTAAACCTTTAAAAGTTTTGTTAAAGTAATGACAGGTCGAACTAAATGCGGGAACTGGAGTAGAAAGAGCCACTGTCACTGGACTCTGCCAAGACATGTGTCATTTCAGCCAGCACTCCATAATGACACATCTATGTTCAACTGACAAATACCTCCAGCAGCTGCAGGGTTTATGGTTCCTGTCTGTCAGAACATTACTTGTAGGACTTTGACACAGGCTGTTTACTTCCTGTCATCATTATTAGCTCTGATTATAGAGTCTGTGATCATTACTCAACCAGGTGGGTGGTGCTTTAATCGTGATAATCAAGCCAAAACCCAAGCGGCACATAAAGTACAGTAGTACAGTAGAAGGCCGGGGCTTCTGGGATCCCTAGACCCCGTTGATACTTTAGCCCTGCCTGACCCCAAGAAGGTATTTCAATTTAAAGCATGATCATTTCATTTCCCCTTCTCATTCTATGTTCTGTGCTTTAATTGCATTGACTGTATTTGATTACTTATGCAACAGGAATTTATTTGGTGAAGCTCTGACATGTTATTTTGTCTAACTGACAGTGACGACAGATTAAAATGCTCCTCATTTATCCACACAAAAAGCACAGCTATGGGTCTATAAAGTTGTTTTCATCAGAAAGACCTTTGGTTAAAACAGCAGTTTTTCTAAGTCATAACATTTGCTGGCAAGGAGCTTGTAGATACAGGAGAGGAGAGACAGCCCGATGTGGAAGAGGTGAGGCAAAGGATGCCCTCTCTTGTCTCACTCTGTGAGGCGTTGACAGGTAGAGAAATAGATCATTGGTCCATGACAGCTCCGGGTGACCCAGCGCTATCATGCAGTATGCTGCCTGTGGAATGAGCTAACTGATGCAAGTCACAGCCAGCTCATTCATGCTCCTACTACGTAAGTGCCGTCCCTCTGTTCTCTCCTGATAGCTCCACCTATGTTTCACCCTGACACCTTGCCCTGTCCTTCACTGCTGTTAATGTTAATGAGAAGACATCCTGTGAAGCAGCTTAATCACAGGGCAAGCACATCATTGATCACATCATAGGATGTTTTGTTAGCCATGTGAAGGACTGGTCTGCCTTCTGTCCAATTTATGTTGGGATGGGTTCCAGTCCTGGTGGCCCAGTGTCCCTGAACTGGAATAAGTGTGACAAGACAATGAATAAATGTAATGAATAACAGTTATACCCTGAATATGGGGAGGGACCGAAGGCCTGGTCCTGGCAGTATGCTGGTCTCAGCTGCCATGTAACTGCCAGATCAGTAAAACGGGGATTAACCACAGGCCACATACTCTGTGTTCTGTCTCCATTGTCCTTCATTATCCTTTGAAACAGTGTCTCCAGTTGGATGTCTGTGTATTTCTTCATTTATTCTCTGGTGTGTGCTCCATATTGCTCTCCAGTCTGTCCTCCGCTGTCCCTATCTCCTCCCATCTATCTCTTTCACTAAATAAGCCCCCATCTGAGGCAGCTACTACATTGTTGAGATTCAGTAAATCAACTAAATTAAAATAAGAACAACAACGATGTTTGTTACATTCGAAGGGATTACATTTTTTATTAAAATGATAAATCACCACCCAAACAGGCCCAACATCCACGAACAGGACAAGCTTTATAGAAACACACACAACTAATCCACAATCCAACAAACTAATTGACTAGTCTCATCCACTACCCTGAATTTGCAATTCTTAAGTTTCATCCAGGCGCCAGAGGTAGAAGTCAAATGAAAGAGAAGGAGAATGAGGGGAAAAAAGACAGTGTCCCTGCTGTCAATGCAATGCATTAGGGGGATACAAAGCAAGCCATTACTGCTTAGCATTTGTTGAATCTTCCAGTGCCCAAATAGTGACAGGTCTATTTCTCTACCGTTAGTGAACGAAGCAGGCAGAGCAGAGGACACCTAATTACCCAGTATTGTGAGGCACAATAACACTCTTGATAAGCCTGACGACAGAACAAGCTGTGCGTGAGTGTGCGTGTGTGCATGCGTGCGTGCGTGCGTAGATTCATATGCATGTGTGCACTCGTATGTGTAGCAATGCTTGCATGCCTTAGTTGTGGTTTTGTGTGTAGCTTTCCGTGGACCCACATATGTTTTGTTTCATTTACACGTTGCTGCAGAGCCACTGTCTTGCTCCCTTCAGTGATGGAGGGGCCTGTCTCTGTGTCGCAGAGTCTATATCTACAAAGCCGTAGTAGACAGTGGCAACCTGATAATGTGTTCACTGCAGAAAAAAATAATGACTTTCCAGCTGAGGTTAATGGACATGTTAACACACAGCAATGATTTGTTTAAAAGGAAATGACCGCAATCTATATTTGGTCATTTTTTGTAGCGCAGTCTCAGAATCCAACGCACACACACTTCGACAGTAACACTTCACATACACACGGACATGTTGTGCACCTCTCATCTATAAATCTATAATAGATGTGTGCAGTTTCACTGGGAACAGTTTTTCCATTTATGCATTTACTGCAATTTGAACTAATCCATGGATAACCTTCTTCTGGCCTTGGATAAAATACGCCATATCATTTGAATGTATACACACAAGTTGTGTTAAGAAATGACCAGACTTAGAAGAAATCAAAGAGGTGGCTAAGGGGGGGGGGTGACGAAGGAAATGAGCAGGGCACCAAGAACAACGCGGACTGACCAATAAATTCTGCCTCTAGTGACGTGGTTGAGCCGTAAAACAAAGCAGTGTTGTCCATTTGAGGGCACAGCTGTCTGTCTGAAAATAATGCAGGAATAATTAGTAGGGTGTTAAGAAGAGAACCTGACGGCTGACAACCATCCGGGCTCATAAATCAAACAGTCTGGGCTAAAAACACAAAGCTAATGTTGGCCAGTATGAACAGTGCGCCCAGTGCAGTCTGACTGGAGCCTCCTGTAGGCGGGTGTGTGTGTGTGCGGGGGTTAAATAATAAGGATATTGTGCATCTGATTGTAAGGCCTGTGTAATCTCATCAGTTAAGAAGTGAGTAAGAAATTCTGACTATTAAACTCCATCTCCAACAGCAGCAGCTTATAAGTTGCCACAGGGGGAGCTATTGATGTTTCAGTACTCATCCAACACTACTGCTCTGATGTGTGTGTGTTGGGGGGGGGGGGGGGGGTATATATTGGGCTGCAGCCAGAGATGTTAGCCAGGGGTTATTTGGCAAAAACAGTAATATGCACTTTGTTTTTTACTGTTTAACAGGAGCGTGCCAGCATTTCAAAATGAATCTTGAACTGATTCACACAATAAATGACTCAGTAGGGTTCCTTTTAGTGGAAGATGTGCAATACTGTAATGTGTAATGACACCACGGCATAACTAAAACTACCAACATACTGTAAAATCCTAAACATGCATTCATGCCGAATTACAGCACACTATACAACAGGTCAATGGAGTAGATGCTACAGGGTGTTTCGCTGAATGTGGAGTAAATAGTACAGGGGCGCGTGTCTTGATGCTGCCTGTATGTGGGCGTTTGCATGTAAAACAACAGGAACAGGTCATTTGAAACCCATCACATACAGTATTGTCACTTCAAGTTACCCCCAAGAAAGGAAAAAACTAAGTCACAGGGGGCCACATGCAGACTGGTATACGGATCACGGTTCTGACTATTGAGGAAATACAATCGGATGTGCACGCAGTAACTGAGGCCCTGGAGACTTCTACACAAAGGCTCTCGCTGCTGGCAGCAGACTAATGAGTCACACCGCAGAAGTAGAGGCCAAAGGGATAAATACCCTGATGCCCTAAAGAATGGGCCGACGTTTATTCTCAGAGCAATAACAATCTAAGGGCAGAGGAAACATACAGGTATGTACAGCAATGAGGAAACATCACCATACAGTACAGCAACCCCTAACGTTTGATAGCACAAAGGTCCAGTACCATTTATCAGCAGGACATAGCATCACATCAGACCCAGGTCACACAGACGGCAGGGTTGGACAAGAATTGGGAAAATGAAGAGATATAACTAAATGATCCAAAAGAAGTTTAAATAGAGAAGCAGAGCAGAATTAGAAATTCTTTTACTCGACTCCACTAAACAAACCCCTGTTAATTAAGGTGTGTCATCAGGAATCATGTTTAGGCACATTTTGAAACCCCTCCTAAATAGAAGTAGGTGTTGTCGACAGTGGAGTTACTGTAAGTATTATTTACATATAAAACTATATTTTAGCTCATTTCAACTGCTGAAGTACAGTATGTGTCTGATCACTAATCAGGGTGTTCTACACTGTAACTATGATTCTACTGAGAGAGAACCCGGTCTGTCACTCATTCAGTACTTTGAAATAAATAGGGCTGAACATTGTCTGTTTTCACCTCTGTTTTCTTGTGAGGGTTCTCTTGTCGTGATTCCACTGAAATCATCAGGCGCTTACACCCCTACACTGACTTATTGCCTGCTGTAATAAAGGCGCTAGCTATTGATGATGACTGACAGACGGTTAACACAACCAGCTGTGTGTGTGTGTGTGTGTGTGTGTGTGTGTGTGTGTGTGTGTGTGTGTGTGTGTGTGTGTGTGTGTGTGTGTGTGTGTGTGTGTGTGTGTGTGTGTGAGATACCTGAGGGCACAAACAACAACCTAAGGTGCAGGTTGTGCTAGCCAGACATCTGTTGTTAGTGGTGGAAGGTAAGTGAGTTTGACAGGGCTGAGATTGAACAGGAGGCATTCTGCCAGGTGAAGACAGAAGCTTCGCCCCCAACCAGAGAACACTCAT
Source organism: Betta splendens (assembly GCF_900634795.4). NCBI lineage: Eukaryota > Metazoa > Chordata > Actinopteri > Anabantiformes > Osphronemidae > Betta > Betta splendens. The sequence goes on from NC_040884.2 coordinate 6,948,721, forward strand.
GAACACACTCACATACTCACACAATCCTATAGAATCATCATATATTTAGCAGCCGGTCGTCAGAGGCCTGAGCAGGAAACCAGTTGCACTCACCACACGGATTGTGTTACAGTTGTCTAGAAGCAACAAACCACCAGCTTTACTAGCTTTACTAACCTGAGGTTCAGCTTGACTTCGCTAATTCCCAATTTTGTTAATTTGAATTATTTAAAAAGTCTGGTAATCTGCTCTTTTATGCTACACTTTAGAAATACTAATCATCCCACAGTCCTCTGTATCCTCCAACAGTCCCATTTATACTGTAAGCCATTTGCTTTACATACATTTTGCATTATTCTTGAGTACTTACACTCGACCGGCAGTGAGCTCAGGACCCGAACCTTTGGCCAATCAGAGTAAGTGGTCATAAATAATCCTAATTTACTTTACCTCGAGTAATGATTGTTGATGGAGACATCAGACTTGCAATTTATGAAGTAGATTCTGCCCCTGAGATGAAACTGCCGCTGCACAGAGTTCAACAGGAGGTTTCAGAACAACAAGATCATCAAGTTAACTGAAGCAGTAGGAGTCGTGCTAGAGCTTTAAACTTCATTGCCTTCCGTTGCTCAGGTAGAGCTTTAACTACAGTATTTTGAAAATGTATCAAATGTGTGGACTGTGCACTTCAAACCTCCGGCTAGTGAAGTTACAGTACTGTAACTTTGAAACTGCTCAGTTTTGTAACGTTCAAAGTACACTTTAGCTTTGAGGGCAGCAAAGATAACACCATCGTCACCTGTCAAGAATTCAAGACGTTTGGATTTTACCACAGTAAATGGAAGATTAATCCCTGCTCCTATGATTCTGTGTCCATGAGTGTCTTCTGGTCTGTGAGGCCACCTTTTAAATCTTGGTGCCCTGTTACATTAGCTATAGTCCAGTCGTATGTTTTATGCACAATGGGCCAAGAGCCAGCGGACAATACAGCGAAGCTACAATAATATTCATAAAAAAATGGGTTTTAAAACAAATATTTTGACATGACTGTCTGATACTTGCTACTATAATAGAACCTGTATGTGTCACAGCTGGTCACATCACCGTGGTCTGACCAGATGAAAGGTTTTCATCTCCAGAACCTGCAGCTCCGTATCCTAAACGACTGTCACACTAAGCTGAGAGACTACCGGTCGTCTAGAAGAAAGGCTGTTTTGCTGAACAGCTAGTGATGTGTTGACTGAGAGGTGGCCACTACCGCTATCTGCTGCGCGCCTGCAGCTACAGTGTGTTCCCCGTTTTATCACGATCATCTAAATGAGCCACACTCACAGCTGGAGAAAGGTGACCCGACTGCTAATCAACCACCGGAGCCACTGTGTCTGTTTGTATATTTGTACTGTGGGACCGTTATCCACCGAGGCAGATGCTCGTACGTTCTGCTGCATGCGGGTTCTTACACTGATCTCAGAACGCCGCTATGAAAGGAGGCAAAAATCCACTGCTCAATTTTCTGCCAGTCCGCTACTGCTTTTTTCTCCTGCCGCTTTCGAGCTGAGTATTAAATTCAGCAACTGAGAAGGTGACCTGTGTGCTCTGCCATAAAGAGCAGAGGCTGCTGGATCAGCAGAATCTGAGCGTTTAGAGACACGCACACGTGTAGATGTGTGCACCAGCTTCCCTAGCTGAGCGCACACACACACAGACACACACAGACACACACACGCATGCACGCACACAGACCCGCACACACACACACGCACACACACAGGCACACACACACGCATGCACCCACACACGCACACGCACACACACACACACAGACACACACACACACACACACAGACACACACACGCACGCACACACGCACATGCGCACACACACACACACACACACACACACACAGATGCACGCACGCACACACGCACACACACACACACACACACACACACACACACACACACACACACACACACACACACAGAGCACCCTCCTCCTCAGTGGGGAGGTGTCTGGGGAGCCCAAGGGCGAGTGCTCAGCTATCACCCTCCCCCCCCTCCTCCCTTCACCTCGCATGTGAGCCGCACCCCAGAGCCACCGCACAGCACGACACCGACCTGCTGCCAACTATCACTGCCACGCTGTAACAGACACGTACCAGTGTACCCAGGCGCGTGTGCACACGAGCACACTCTGTAAAACACACACCGACACACCAACTCCCCATTTCACACAAAGCACTTTGATTCTAACACATAAATGTGCAAAAGCCCTCAGTCTCTCTCTGCCTCCACTCTGTCAAATCTCTGCCTTCACACTAAACAGCTCCGTGGGGATTGGCAGGCAGGCTGGCAGAAAGGAAATAAATATGTTTTCTGACGACAGCACAGTTTTCTGACAGTACTCTGGCACTGGGCTGGGCTGTTGTTCTGAGACAGAGGGAAGTGTGAGCTGTAAGTGCATGTTTGAGTGTTTCTTGTAACAATCTCCTACTCGGGCTGCTCACTGACTATCCAGACTGGGACTTTAATGCCTGTGAGGCCTGTATTACCTCCAGAGGAGGCACCTCCGGCTATGGAAGCACAGCCGAGCAACTGATTCATTACTAATCTAAACATCTCTAGGCAGAACAGACCACTATTAACCAGAGCACAAATTAAGATTAGAAGAAGATGATCATGAAAACAGTACAGAGCTTTAAGAGGGCGTCCTGTTTGCCAGCTGAAGTATGCATTACCTGAGTTCTGTCTCTATACTGTACTATAGCACCTTGTATGAATGTGCCCATCCCTTATCTACTGTAAAAGGTGGCTTCAAGCACCAGAAAACAAACAGAGTGTTATTGTTGGCTGAGTCATGGCCTGACAGTTTGCTCCTGCTGCTGTCAGAAGGCACATATGAGCCGTTTGGCTGAGTCCAGTCACTTCTACCAACAGGATGAATCACGAAGACCGAGACAGGCCGACGAATGGAGATGAAGAAATGGAAAGCGGGGCAGAGGTGACAGATGGGTCACAGAACATTCAGGAGAATATGGCTGCGTCAAAGCTGGTGTGTGTGTTTGTGTGTGGGCAATGGGCGGGGGGCGGGGGGAGAGGGGCGTATCATACAGGAAGGAAGCTCAGGCAGCAAGTGCTGTTTGCCCATCTAATCAGATCACTGAGAGAGAGAATAGGAGAGAGATACAAAGAGTGAGAGAGGCCTCTGAGGAACAGATGTAATTTCAGAGCACCAAAAAAACAGCTTAAAATGCTCCTGATCACATTAGCTGGCCATCACAAAATAGGATTTCTGCACTGCCATAGTGAATGCCCATTACAAATTACTTAGGCACTGCAGACCCGTAACTCAATAGGCAGGGAAGGGTGGGGAGGGCAAGGAGGGCAAACAGAGGGGCAGAGATGGGGGATCAATACTTATCAGTAATAATTATATCCTTCCTCCCCCTTCCCTGTCCCTCCCACTGCATCTCACCCGCCACCCTTAGGAAAGCACATATCTTACATTAATCACTGGACGATTTCTCTGCTCGATAAGATAATTAACATTATGTGGGGTGTAGGAAGTCCTGATGATGTGAGCCAGAGCCGCAGCACTCACTGCCAGCAACGTCCCGGGCTCGAAAGTGCTGAAGGCAGCACACGTAGGTACAACGTAGGCTGAGTAGGAGTTACGGCAGCGCACGACTGAATTAAAAGAAGCAAAAAAATAAAGCCATTCCTGGATCCTATGCCATCTACCAACAGGAAATAAAGGCTAAGAAAGCATCTTAGCAGCCTCCTTGGACCGTAGAAATCAACATTATGTACAGCAGCTAGAAGCACAGGGGCAGGTAGACGGACGCTCCAAACAAGTGAACCCAGAGGAAAACAGCCCTGTTTGGCATTTATTTGTACCGGCAACCTTGTTCTCCGTGTTTTTATTTTTACTCTAGTTGTTTGTGACTAGCTTTGGGTTGGGAGTTCACTCAATCACCCCAAATTGCTTGGGACTGCAAAAGTAATTTGATTTTAAGATATTAAAAGAGCATTGTAAGCCAAGATCAAATAAATGCTGCCTCAGGACTGAGGCACAGGCAGTCTGCAAAGCGTACTGTACTAAAAGGCTCCTGATATTACACTAGAGCCTTCACACACGCTGCAGTGGTTGGAGCCGTGCTTTAAAAGTGCAGTTGGCTTAGTGGTGTTTTGGGAAGAGGAGGTAGGATTTTAATATTATTTACAAGGAAAACTAAATATTCATGAATAGGTATGCTTATTCTAAAATTAAAAAGGCCTTAAAATAGTAACATCCGAGGAGATTAAAAGCATAATTAATAGAAAACTAATCCACACCATTTCCTCCAATTAAGTAACTTAAGTAACCAACATTATTCGTCATAAATGAGCCTTATTATTTAGGGACTATTACAGTTCCACCAAAATGCTGAAATGCAGATTGTTATTAAGTTATGTTATTAGGTTCCCTGATGCAGGAACATACAATTTACAGATGTTAAGAATAAACCTCGGTTTAGTCCAATAATAGAAGGAAGAAAATAGAGAACATAAAACAAAATGCAAATAAGCTGCCGAGTCGCATAAAGCATGACAAACAATATGTAATGCAATAAACAATACAAATCTGTGTTTTTACTGCAACTCTTTTTTTACTTCTAGTTTTGTTTCGATATTTACGCTACAACTTAAAAATCCTGCCACGTATATGTTTGCTGACATGTGGGCTTTGATTCACTGCCAGCATTGTTGTTTCCCCACAGCGATACTGTAGAATGTATTTAGAGTAAGAAACAACTTCTCTGTAAATAACTATATAATGCCTAAATGTATAGAGAAGCAGATGAACAGAAAAACAGAAATATAAAAATGTGAATAAAAAAGAAGAAAAAAAATAAAAAGAAAGGACAAATACAGAAAAAGGACCAGGACAGGGACAAACAATATGCATGTACTGTAATGTATCAAGCTCTAAACTGCAGTTCAGTCTGACAAGAGCCTCTTTTATCTCCAACAGCATATGTAGCACACATACAAGCAACTCTGTGCACATCCACAGAAAGTGAGCATCTCTGCAACATTAGCACTGGACTTATTTGGGGTTAATTAGGAGAAGTGGTTTGGAACTAACTTGCTAGTGTTAAGCACTCTGGAGCAGCGAGTGTCTGCTGAATGGCCCTGGGGTTGCAATTTAAATCTTACTGAAGCAAGAACGGCGTTTTTTTTTCTTTTTACCAGAAATGCTTTTTAATGACATGTGCATACATGGTTGAGGACAATATACTGGAAGGTCACTGGCTTAAATGATGGGACTTGCTGGAAAAAGCCAGAAGAGAGGCGACTTTAAAAAACACTGTATTCTCCTCTAACAAAACTGCTGTGAAGGTGCCCTTGAGCAAGGCTCTGTTTGAGCTGTCGGCTTCTACTGTATAAGGGGATAATCTCAATATGAGCAGAGGAGAGGACAGAAGAGGAGAGATTTAAATTAACCACAGAAGACAACAAATAGTCAGGACAGAGCCTGAATAGAGACATTAAAAGTTAAGGAACGGTTGATTTACAGTACTGTAGAGTATAAAGGAAGGCAATTTTTTGGGAAATGAAGAGGATCTAGGAGTCCCAAGGTGGTTTAACTCTCGTCTTAAAAACCCTATAATGGACAAATGGTCAGATAAGACGCTAGTCGCTTCACAGGGCACAGCCGGGGCAGGAAGGCCACCGTTTTGACTGACAGCACACAGACTTAGTCCACCATTGATCTTCAAGTCAGATGCGGGACTTGGGCTCTCAAGGCTAAATAGTAGTGACAGGGAAGCCATCCATTATATATGATAGCTCCCTGTGGAGGACTAGCCTTCACACAGTTCTGAAGATAAAAGGGAACATTAGCTACAAGCGCGCATAATTCTTGTATAGAAAGAAAGATGAATGTGGAGGACAACAGCGGTTAAAGCACACTTGTACTTGAACATATAGTGCAGGCGGTGGGTAGAGTTTCTACAACGTATAATGTCCAGTTAACGCTAACTCGCTGGTTCAAACAAACAGCCAAACTTCACTAACACTAGAGGACTCACAAGAGAGGGTGTATCCAGTGGGTTCATTAGTCAGTGTGTTGGGTGGTAATAGCGTGGGACAGGTGATGGAGCAGGGTGTGATGATGCATCAACAACATCAGCCCTGGGTGGCGTCACCTGCAGAGGTAGCAGATGGCACACAAGACTAGAGAGGAGCCACACACTCACACACAGGCGCACATCCTGTATTTAAACACAGAAATATGCACGAGTGAGATCCTTTCAGTATTTATAGTAAATACACTGTAAAACAAGCATGTGAATCATACACAGTGATTACACCAAAACTACCAGAAGTTTACTTTCTACCAGGAAATATTTTCAACCACATTTGTCTTTGCAAAAGGTTTACTACAGTTCAGATGGAGGTGGCTGCTCCCAGCCCAAACCCCACCACACCATAAGATCCCATAGGATCCTTAGGTTGACCAGCGCTCAATTCAGGGATTCACAGAGGTCTTACAGTTTAAATAGGCCCCCGTATCATTTCAAACACCACATCATCAGTAAATTGCTATTACATAAGTTATCAATAGTCTTGTTTCAATGCGCCACCATACCTAGAAGGAGACATGATAGCGAAATCCAATATGCTCTCTGTTTTGCACAAAGAATGGAGCATAATTGCTGAAAATCTCAATCAATTCCCCCAGTCTGCCTCCCTTTCACTCCTGCTGGCTAAATGCTATCTGCAGCCATTCCTTCTCAGAACTAGTAATTTCATGTAATCACCAAAATGATCAGAAGAAGGTATGCTGGTTCTCAGTCAAATATCAGCTATCTCAATCACGGCAGCCGCACACGGTTGCCTGTGGCAGAGCAGCAGAGGTGTGCCTGGAGGCTGGGCATGACATTTGGTTGGCTGGAATTAGCATAATCACTCTGATGGGGAGCCAATCACGACAATTGCTGTAACAATACGGCTGATTAATGCTGTGGGAAAAACCTCACCATTATAATCAGGTTTCTGTGAACTACTGTACTTTCTGTTTTTAGTGCAAATATACAGATGCACAAATTTCTTATGAACGCCTCCTGTGGTCAGCCTGAACTAATCATGTGTTGCACTACAGATGCCTTCATGCCCACAAAACACAGTTTACTTCATTAATTTACATTATGATTATTTGACAGATGCCTGGAACCAATGTAGGTCTAGAATTTTCGAGGATGAGGAACGTTTAAGTGCAAAACCACCTTTCAGCAACTGCCATCTCCTGCCTTTGTAGAACATTATCATTGCTGGAAACTGGGCATTTTATTAAAAAGGGAAAAAAGATTGTCACCGAAAATATAAATACACTGAAGTAAAAAAATGAAATCTTACAATGTTCTGGCTGTGCCAACAAGAAATAAAGAGTGCCGGGGGGGTTGTCTGGGTTTAACAAACCCATTACAGGTAACATGAAGGCATGGCCTTTGAACAAAACTAATAATGATATAATGACCTTCAAATTCCTAAGTGCCCGATCAAAGTCATGAGCAGCTCATCAGAATCGTATACTGCAGCAACTGGAGCTTAACCAACCATAGCAGAGGAGAGAGCGAGAGCAGTCAGCACTCGTGCAAAGCAGACCGCTTCATTTCTCCAGCACCTTCCCTTTGTTGTAAATAAAACATTATTTCAGATGTTCAATTAAGATAAGTACCCTTAATTTAAGACCTCAGTCAATGCGCTGCCATCATTATTCAGCCCACAGAGCGCCTGGTCGTCAGCTCCAGCTCTGGCCTTGCACACAATCACTCAGGGGCCCCAGCAAGCGCGGGGAAATGGCAGTCAATTTCTGGAGCACTCATTTGCTTAACAAGGAGGAAATCTGGGGGAACTGAGGCAGAGAGGAGGGAGCAGAAAGGAGAGGAAGGAGGAGAGGAGAGAGGAGAGGAGGGAGGACAAAGGAGAGAGGAGAGAAGACAAAACGGACACTGCCTGCGACTGCTGGAAGCCAAGCCCATAAACCACCACCAGGGCAGATATATCAAGTCCTTGACAGTGTAAAAAACTTTGGAGTTTTCATCTGATTGTAAGACTTTGTTTGTACTTCGTTACAGCTCTGATACAAGATTAGATAAACAATGTGCTATCTGCACCCTGCATCTGTTTGACTCTGCAAAGTGCACTTTCCTATTCCACTGATGACCTTCACAGACGGCTGCTTGGCAGACGCTACAACTCAGGAGGAAGTACAGAGAAGGACAAAGCTATAGCAGAATACATGCACAAAGACATGTATAAATGCACACACAGCTGCATATATTCATCTACTAGACATTATCACTTAATATCCAAAACACCTTAGACCTCACAACAAACATTTAAATTCTATACAGGCCAGAAACTCAGCAAAGGAGGAGAAAAATCACCTCCTTAGGTGAAAGTGGTGGGAATGAAAAAGGTCTTCATGTCCGGAATAAATAAAAAGGCCACTGAAGTAAACCAAAGCATACAGTAGGCTGGGTACAGAATGTGTTATGATTTGTTTGTTATGGTATTTCATTACATAAATGTATCTGTTTCTCACTAAGATGCACCATCCATTAGCTTATTACTCCCTGAGGGGAACAGTGGGCTCCTGTACCTCCAGAGGCTGGAAATAGGGACTGTTCTGTGGAGCCGTGGGGACCTAAGAGCCATGGCCACCACAAAGCAAAGCGTGCTAAATATAGCTCTGCTCTGCTTCAGCCCGCATGGCTTTGCTCCGTCACAGGAAATATACGGGCTGGTATCCAGTTCTCTCGCTATCAAAGTGTCACCAAGACTGATGACCTTGAGCAGTAAAAACTGCAGCCATTGACTCTGTGATGTGTGCGAAGCTGTATAATATGCTCATCCTCCTTTTGTTTTTCATTTGACTGTGTTATTAAAAATGTTCCTTAAACAAAGCAATCATCGCATTTTCCAGCATATGGTCAAATTAAAATGACAGAAATGAATAAAGCATCCGCGGCGAGTGTGCACGTGAGCGTGCACGGTAGCGCCGCAGAACAGATCAAGTAACTTGTGAGACCTTGCACGTTTATTCCTAGCCAGAGCTTCTCACCTTTACTACTTCAGCTAGTGTTAATTGACTAACTCATTATCAGGAAGTCATGTGAGTGTGGCTGGTGCATTTGTCTTTGATAGTGAAGAGGGGTGCTTGAGTGGAAAAGAAATGAAAACAATCTCCTGGATGTTTTAAAGTGACAAAAAGAAAAGTAAGCAATCATTCCGGCTGGAACACATCTGATTGTTCATGTTCACATAATATTTTAAATACAGAATTTAGGGAATGGTGCTTTTCCTAGAACTAATCTGAAGGTGCTTTTTATTAGGTCTCTCTGCTTTTTCCTGTCTGTGTTGCTTTGTTCTGTTTATTGAAACAAAACAACAAAAGAGGGTGTGGGAAAGATGTGAAAGGATGTGGAGTGAAGGAAAGACAAGCAGAGGATGAGGAGAGAGGGGAAAGGGGGAGGGAGGGAGAGAGAGAGAGAGGGAGAGAGAGAGCGAGGGAGAGAGAGAGAGAGAGAGAGAGAGAGAGAGAGAGAGAGAGAGAGAGAGAGAGAGAGGAGAGAGAGAGAGAGAGAGAGAGAGAGAGAGAGAGGGAGAGAGAGAGAGAGAGAGAGAGAGAGAAAGAGAGAGAGAGAGCGAGAGAGAGCGAGAGAGGGAGAGGCCACTGACAGTGATAGAAGCTGCCGTGGCCTCTCCCCTGGTCTCCTGAGTGGCAGGGTCTGTGCCAGCCTGTCAGCCTGTCTGTCATCACCATTGCTTAGTATTCTCCTTAAGACCATCTGCCTGCTCATTATACGCAGGCTCTTGTTCTGGACTGACATGTTTTCTTTACATCGATATTTTCATCGCAACTCAAACGTCGCTTTTCCCCCTGAAGAACGGAAGGGCAGCGCGCCTGCCTATGAGGCCCACTTACCATGGAATAATATTTCATAGGAAACTTTCTTTATCCTGAATCATACTGTGATGTGATAGGGGCAAAGTAAACAAATGGCCACAGTGTGTTTTATCACCATTAGAAAAAAATAAGGGCTGATACAGTAACAGCTCCACCTACAAGCAGAGGCCATTCCTCTCATATCTCAATTGCTTTCACAAGCAACTTTAATTTCCTCTATAAGACGACATTATCAGAAGCCAAGGTTAAAAGAACGAGCACATTTAATAAGTATCTTAGCGGTGCTATCTGCTGGCTAAAGGATGAAGCACTGAGCCAAAACAAGACCAAGAAGAGGAGTTATTAGCACTGCATTATGGCTTTGGTGAGCTGCTGTGTGCGAACTAAAAGGGGACGCAGTAGATTATGATACAGCAAAAATAATACCAAGGAGACACAAAGCTTCACCTCAAGTTGAGACAGTACAAGCTAATTTTTAAGATTCTTACAATTTAATTAACCTGAATCTACAACCCAACGCCTAATAAAGCTGCCAAAATAAATATTGTTCTTTATCAATAAGTTGCAAACATTGTTTTCTGTGAATCTATGCTGTTGCATGAGACTATTCCCATAGAGCACGTGATTTCACGTATCCTACTCCATGTTATCTGTCAACTTTTCAAAGAGAGGATGGTTGTCAGTGGTGTGAAAGACCCCCGTGCTCACTGTGTCACTCTCATTATAAGTCTAAAAAACAAGACAGATATTCAATTTAGATAAGCCCCCAGACCATGCTCGCCTCGCCTACAAGAGACAATGCTCTATTTCTCCCGACCATGCTCCACAGAACATGGATGCTGCTTTGTCCCTCACTCAGAGCTAAGCAGAGGAAATTTCCAATTATGGATCGAAAGGACAGTGAGGAGAAAAGCAATAGGAAGAGAGTGGGAGTGGGATAAAAAAAGAGCACAGAGGTAGCAATAAAGAGTCTTCCCTTTTGTTGGGCAGCCCTGTAGTTTTTATATTTGTCTAAACTCTGATAGAGAGGTTGATTTTCCCTAGAGCGGTCAGATGCTCGCGACTGCCAGAGGCCGGGGGACGGGAGGGAAAGGGAACAAAACAAAAGGTATCGACAAGCAGAAAAGGAGATGAATGCGTCGCTGAGAGTCTTGAACTCCTGTGGTGAATCACAATGATTAAAGTGAATCCCTGAGTATGTGTAGAAAAATGTCACCTACACAGTTATTATACAACATTTATTGCCATATACTGTGGTACTAGATAGTCAGACATATTCATTGGTGATCATATGCATATCGTAGCTTATGGGGAAAGAATGCTGTCAAAACAATCCTCCCTCAGTGTGACTGAAAACAGCTATTGTGTCTCTGTTGTAGCTTAACGTAATTCTAACGCTGTATAAAACGCAGCGATCTAATTAAGGTAATATAAGCTTACAGGCCTTGCTTTATATTTACCACTGATGGACATGATCAGCTTTATGGTTTATACAACATTTTGCTAAACCACAGATCATTTATCTGAATTTATCTCCCTTGATCAGAGCCTGCCAACTGAGCAAACGGACACACACACACACACACACACACACACACACACACACACACACACACACACACACACACACACACACACACACACACACACACACACACACACACACACACAAATATATCCTTCCCAAAACAAGCTGTTCGGCTTGCAGTAATGAAAAAGGACTCAACTGCCTTCAGGTGCCGCTGTGCTGATGTGTGTTGGCAGGCGCTGCCTTCACCAGTGTATAAAAACACAGAGAAATCTGCTCTGCTGTCCGGCCTCTCTCAACCATGGAAGACAGCGGAGGCTGACTGACAGGATTTGGAGCAGTGTCTGGGAACCACAGCCAAGACCCAGGCCACAGCAGCCTGCGTCTCTCTGAGAGGAAGCGAGAGGTGGCTCTTCACACTCCACCAGGTCCAGATGAGCCAACGGATATGTCTGCACCAGATGCACAGTGCGTGTGGATGTGCGTGTGTGCAAGTGTCTACAGAGGCTTTTTAAAAGGGCTGGTTCCACCACTGGAAAACCAACTATTTACCATCGTTACTGTATGTGGTTGTACAGTAGATGCAGGTTATAGTCTAACATCACAACATGCAGCACAATAAATCAAGGAGTCATGTTGACAGGTGTTAGCAGCACATCATGCTACCCACTGACTTATTTGATTGCCAAGGAGCAGTGAAGCCACCATGAATATGTCCGCGGGCTAATGGAGGTGTCAGTGTTAATATTTACTAAGTATGCTGGGACTCACAGCTGGCTGCAGCATCGCAATATTCATCAGGAGATGCCCACCGTTCCCTGGGTGGACAAACTAGCCTGCGTTTGAGCAATTTGGACAGTTCAAATGGCACAATCACACCAGCGCCTGACCTGAATATTTAAACCAAATAATCTATTTTTCAGACCCTCGTGGAGAGACCCTTGGTGTGCAGAGTTCAGTAACCTTCTGAAACAGGAGAGAGCTTTGAATATAGGGCACCAAAGCAATGTGGAGATTTCAGAGGCTCTTGAAGAACCCTTCATCAATATTCATGAAGGATTTCTGGGCTTCCCCACTGTATGATGGAGCCCAATTTAATATTCATAAGGTTAAGATTGTGGGGTACTGAGGGTGGGGAGAGCAACACCGGGAAGCCCTTGGTATTAAGCAATAACAGAAGAAGACGACTCAGGACAATGAATAGATGGATCCATCTGATTTTCTTCATGTTTTATATAAATCAGACAAAATTAGGCAAAACTCCCCATTAATGCTACATGACCAATACAATGTCATGAGTGAGGAAGCTTTGAATTAAAAATGTTTTCTGGATTATATTATTCCTTTAAACATTCTGAATAAAACTCGGTTATTTTACAATTGATCTTTTAAGGAAATGTACAACACTAAAGTACGTAGGAAAGACAAAGTATTTTTTACACACTACATCAGGAACTAACATGCACTAAGCAAACATCTAGAGACAAACCAAGTTTTACACACTGGTAAAATAAAAGCAGTAGCAGCAGCAGTAGCTCAGCAGAGGGCAGTTGTCCCAGCACATTGCAGAGCACAGATAGCTTTATCAGGACGTTGACAGAGCAGCATATAGAACAGAAGCCAATAATATCAAGTCAGCTAACAAATGGGCCAACTGGCCAACAAGTCAGCCAGAAAAGCACACACACAAGCTGCAGGGAGCCAGTCAGGCCTGTGGTCCAGAGCACCGTGATCCTGTAAACACAGTGACCAGAAAAGTTCACCAGGACTAAGTATTGGCCACACGTCTAATGAAACAATGAAAAAAAATCACATTATTTCAATTATTAAACCAATTAATGAACCAATGCTTTGCCTTTGTTCCGACCTGAAGTCGCCGGCTCGTTTATCCGGCCCCCTTCACTCCAAACGCACGCACGCACGCAGGCGGTATATGCCAACCACACCGCCGCTCACCCTCAAATTCACACATTCATATGTAAACACCAAGAGACAGGCTGTTCCCCTCTGAGTGAGTGCAGCAGAGCGCGAGCTGCTTAATAACTGGCAATGATGGGCTGCTCGGTCCCAGTCAGAGACCAACCTGAAGCGCTCTGCCCAGGATGTCAACTCCACTCACATCAGTTACCACTGACTGCTAGCCAGCCTGCACCACAGCACTGACTGACAACTAAATAGCACTCCCACCACTGTGGGCCATGGTTACTTTGGATTTAGGTTTGCGGTCGTCACAATGTCAAACACCTACTCCCACAAGTGTCAAGTAGCCACTCAGCTTGAGAGGTGACTCTCCAGCGTCTGTTTACTGTGGCCGAGATACATTACACAAGTAAAAAGCCTTTGTGCTTGAGCTGAGACCAGTGACAGGTCAACCTCAAAAAAGTACAAGACTACATGGAAAAAACTGGACATATCTGAAGTCATCATATATGCACATGTTTTTACTCGCTGGCCATTTCTTATTCAATCAAGCTAGCGCACTCATTCCAAAGGCATAAATAGTATTTGCAATGATGTGATGAGGATAACCACTTCTCAAAAGCAACTCAAATGAGAGCTTCATGCAACTACAATAGCTTTTTAATTTAATTAGAAATAACTTTCACACTAATCTATACAGTCACTGCATCAGGTCCAGTCATGAAATAAGGCGTCTTAAGAAAAAAGAAAAAGAAAAACCACAAAGTTTGGATTCCCACACCTTGACCAGTTAAAATCCCCCCCACAGAGCAGATCACTGTGATTTGTGCCTCCTGTGAAGTAGCTTGTCTTCTCAGCTCAACGAGCTACAGTCGACAGCTGTCAACATTCTAATTTAGGGCACGACAGATCCTGTTGACTTGAACATCAGGCAGATCATTGTCAGACACGACTAACTAGTAAGCTGCCATTATGACTATAAGTCAAATATAATACTGCCCTCTTGAATAAATACTTTTAAGTGAGAACTATTTATAAATGTTCTTAGATGTAAGTTACAGTAGATAGTTGTGTTGTTTTTTTTCCCTCTCTGTCAAATTATTCCTTCAACAGATCAAAAACCCACGTGGATCCATGAGACGGTATGTCAACTTTAACTACAGATCTGGGTCTAGGAGCTTATGAAAGGCTTTCCTGTGGGTCCGTAAATAATGCGTAGAAGCCCAGGCCGTGGTCTGCATGTTCTGCTGCTATTGTTCTTGCAGCCCCTCAATAAGACATTTCAGTTCAGCAGGGATTTCCACAAGGTCCATGTTGATCGCATCTGGCCTTGCTCTGGCACAGGCCTTTTATGGTGAGAGCATACGGGTCTCTCATCTCTCCAGACTCTAATATACAAGACCTGCTCCTTTTGAAATTGACTGTGACCTCTGCCACACTTGAAATAGTCTAGTACTCTCCACTGTATGGGATTTCAGATCTGCCTCTGCTGTTCTCGCTGCCTTCTTATCAGACACATTCTGTTTTCCTGCTGTTTGCACAGTGCCATTGGCGCACTCACGAGCACTTAATGCCTATATTGATGCACGTGCACGCACACTCAATCTGATGGCAACAGACACTAGATTATAATACATAAATGTTGTGCTCAGACATGAAGTCAAAAAGATCTGACAAGCTTCTTTGCAGAACGCCACGGTTTAATGACAACCTTGTTTTCCTTTTGTTTGCTTTACTCGTCAATAAGAGTATTTTAATCTGCGACAGATCCCTTTTGTCATAAAGTGCACTATACAAGACAACATATGGCCACAGCCATTGTAACACACGTCAACATTTGGATGGTGACTAATTACTGTCTAGACATCCACATGCACGTGTGCCCTCATGTGACAGCTCACGTTAAGCATATGGAATCTGTACCAGTCAGAGGTGTCATTTGCTGCTCTAACCGCTGGTGTTTGGTTGCTCTGGATGTGTGTGTGCGCCTCCACGTCTTCAACTCGTGTCAGTATCTTTGCTGAAGGTGGTGCACACGCGTTGGTGAGCTGGTGCGTGCGCATGAGAAGGGGTAATAAATCACCAGCGAACGTGGACGTGGTCAGGTATGAAACTCCTGCTCGCGCTGCCACCTCAGGCAACTGCTGCCCTATACCAGGCAGCCGCCATCACATTTCACATGTGCGCTAATCAACAGGGGAACGCGCAAATTGATTAATACGGTCGGACGGCTAACGCTACAGATTACAGTGCACAGCAGTCTAATATGGAACATACGCGCTGCTTCAGGAAAATGACTGGATGCTGTCAGGGTTAGCGGCTCACACTGATGTAAAATATGGGCAAAGGACTTTACTAAACTGAGTAAACACTATGTGTGAACGTCAAACATCGGTTGTGTTCTCATTTTAACTCCACGGCCTGCTTTCATGCCTTTTCCCTTGAAATGCAGCAGGCAGACAAAGGAGCACGAGAGGAGCATTCTGTTGTGCACCTATTCTGACTCTAGGAGACACGCTGATGTTTTGTGTAAAGAGCTGAGCAGATTAGCACTTCATTACGATGGGAGATTGTTTAACAGAGACACTGGGGGAACAGAGAGGCAGCTGGATTATGACCAAGCCATGTTTTCCATTTAAACAGGATTATAACGTCAGACTGCAAACCTCACATTGGGAATATAACTTCAAACTATGAAAAACAACAATCAGCCACTCATCTTATCTTACCCTAACTCCACCCTCTCATCGGAGCTCAACTGACACACATGATGTTAGTGCTAGTAGCATCAAAGTCAAAGCAAAGCACACTGTTAAAGCAGTTCTGTTTAAATTTCACCCCTGGACTAGAATGGTATGTGTTTCTGTTTTTTGTGCAATGTTGAAGGTTGGTTGAGTGCCAGTCCATGAAAAAAACGTAAGCAAAAGCACATTAAGTAACAACATGTCTCTGTGGATACACCATAAAGTGGCATTATTGTATTCTGAGCAAAAGGAGGAAATGAGAAAAGAGATGAGGTCCGAAGGCAGTGACAGGAAATGAGTTCTGTTTGTCATCTGTGGCACCAGGTACTTCATCAAACCTGTGTATGTGAGCGATATACTGTATATGTTACAGGGCATCTGAGACCTTAGGAAGCGTGTGCATAAGTATGAGGAGACAACCTGACATGACAGCAAAAAGGCATGTAATTATCCTCTCCCTCAGTGGGGCCCCGAGACGGACGAGACAGCTCACACATGCAGACAGAGGTATGCAGCACATGTAAATGCCCAGATGAATATACACACACTTATATTATGTTAACAATACATACAGTACATTTCATCATTACCTTGATAAAGGAAACCTTCCAGCAGGATCCATTAACAATGACTTTCGTTTCTTCAAGGGTTGAACCGGTCTTTCAGTGAAACTGGAAGGTCAAATGTATTTTTGACTAAATTTATTTATTGTATGCCACGTGTTATAGTACAGTGTGTTTCTACTCTGCCTCCCTTTCTGCTGTCATCCTCTGTGTCCCAGAGGACAGCAACGGGAAAGGGAGACTGCAGTGTTTAAAGAGGGCGGCAAGTCTCCCTGGAGTTCCCCATCCTGTAGGAATCTCATTATCAACAACCGCTGGCACATCAGAGACAAGGCATGCAAGTGTGGTGTGTGTGTGTGTACAAAAGAGTGAGTCTATAGTGTATAACATAGAAAGTGATAAAAGGACGGCAAGAGAAGAAGAAAGGGATTCTGAGTACACAGGAGACCATCGTTTTGTAGAATTTCAGGAACTAAGATGTCTGCGAGGAGCCGTTTCACTCATAATGAGCACTGCTCTGCTTCAAAGCAGGTGCTACTGGAGCATGTGACCCTATAAGGAGCCAGCCCAGTGCACCGCACAAAGGTAGGGAGGGACCACGCATGCTTAACTCAACAGCTGTTCCTCAATAACCATCACTTCATACGCAAGTTGCACATAATCATCACCTTATCATTGATTAATCTGTTGATTGTTTTATCAAAAGCATGATTAATCAGTCATATTGGATATTTAGTTCCTTTTGATCATACAGTGCAAATATGTCTGCATGCAACTTTATTATAAACTGGCCTGGAGAAAAAGAAATATACTATATAGTATAATATAATATAATATAATATAATATACTGTAATATACTAACAATAAGTTAGTATGGCTGAGAACGAGATAGTGTTTTGTGACCACAACTTAATAATGTGTGGGAACGAAATATTAGAACACATGGCCATGACTTCATAACCCGTACAAATATAAGTTATATTATAGCAAATATTGCAAAATGACAATTTATCATCATGGGAACAAAATATTACAATCTATGCTGGATAATACAGGAAATCTTTTACAATCGCTGCCCACACTGATATTTTGACCAATGAACTTGCTTATATCAAAGTTATATACATTCGGTCGTGTCTGAGCACAGTGAATCACGCTTGTTACGTATCCAGTGAGTAACACCTAACAATAAACAAAACAGCATTTCAATGGTGTTCTGTGCAAACCTACTTTATAACTACCTTTTCTAATAATCTACTGTATGATTCAGAGATTCAGTGTCAGAGACCATATACATTACCTCATAATTGAGCTCTGGGTGAAGCAGGACTGTACTGTATGTAAGCATATCACAAGTGCTGTGATTTGCTGCTGTAACGATATCAGGATGACCTGCTGGACCTACTGCTACCTGCTACAGTACATGCATCCACACACATACACACTGCACGGAGCTACTAAAGGGCAAAGAGAGCAACGCTCATTTAAAGAGTAAAAACATTGCAGGTTTATTGTCTTAATAGTTATTGGCTTTAAATTTCAGATAAATGCTGGTGCTGAGATTGATATGACCTCTTTGAGTGGAATAAGGTAAGAATGAATGGCCGCCAGTACTGGATAGGCTGACAGTGCCACTTCAATGACTAACCATCGTCCATTTACTACATTCTAGCCATTTTTGAAATTCATGACATTAGTCTGAAAGGTAAAGACGGCAGGCATTTTCTGCTCCTGTCTTATAAGCCCATTAGATTGTTCTTAAGCCTGAGGCAGACATGTGAGCGTGTGATATATAAATACATTTTATCCTCTGAGGTATACGTCTTCACAGATAGGGTAGCATTTTGACAGAACTCAGCTTATCAGGCCTACCTTATCTTTCTCAGGCAGTTTGTAAAGCGCAGGGAAGCAAAGGAGAGACGGACAGGCACAGAAAACACAGAGAGAGAGGGTGAAAGATAAACAGCCACAGGTCAAAGAGCCACAGGACTGTTGGTTGTGTCAGATTCACAGCCCTGCGAGGGTCATGCTGTCACCAAACACACAGCTGGGGGACTCACCTTCATCAGGGGAACCAAAGTTCAACTTCAATTTTCTGCTACAGTACCTCTTTCAACTGACCTTAAAGGTGTTTTAGGGCTCAAAAGTATTTTTGCATTTTTTGCATTGTGACTAAAAAAGGAAATGTGGTTTGTAGCATGGAAATTTTTTTTTGTGATCAGACATAGATCAGCGACAGATGACCACAAACTATTGTAACTTGATTTTTTCATTTATTTCTTTTATCCTCACTATAACATCAGCATTGTATTTGTTTTTTTAAGGATATAACATAGAGATTGTAAATGACTACGACAAAAGTTGTCTTTAATAGTTTGTGACTGAAATTTGAGATTTAAGTGGTTCGCTCATTGCATTACCTACTAACTAAAATTTTAATAAAAAATGACCCTGAGTGTAAGAGTGACTTCTAAAACAGCTGACTCTGAATATTATATCTCAGCCATATTTGGTTCATTAAACTGGGACGGCGAGAGCTTGAGTTTGGGAGTGGCACACTGATCCAAATGATCAACCTGCCAAAGGTCATTTATTGAAGCCAGTGTGGATGCTACTAAAAGCAAAGCAAATCTTGCCATTAGATTTATGCATAAACATGGATCATGTACTTTACTTGACTAGCAGGCTTTGATTTAAATGATAAACAGTGATATGACAATGCACACCCATTAAGAGGATGATAGAAAGTTGAATGGGTCCAGTTTGAATAAACTAAACTAAGTATCGTGACCTGTGCCTCAAGACAAGGTGAGTGACTCAGTTCAGCAGGTAACTAGTCACCTAAGGGCTGATTCATTTTCCAGGGGGCTGATTTATTTTGTGCTTATATCTGTAAAGAACCTTCCATCTGGCAGAGCACAAAACCATCAACACTGTAATTAAAATGCAATTACCACCTCTCTCCTCTTCCAGTTACGCAGTAATCCCTGAGAAGTCTTTCCATCTGTGCCATACATACACACTCTCAGACACGTGCACAAACACAATAGCCTAATACGCACAAACACACGCTTCTTTTTTCTCCATCCAAAGCACACTCTCAGCTCACCACCCCTGTCAGCACTCCACGACAACATAACTGTGTCTTAGAGCTTCCAAATCTGCTCTTCAACTGGGCTTAGAGTGGAAAGCCTGTCTGTTTCTGCACAAATCATCTTCTCATCCCTTTGCACAGTCTCCTCACCATGGTTCCTCCAATCCTACATATCTTAGTCAAAACCCCTGCCTGCTGCAAGAAAAGGACAAGGCAGTACAAGCAGTAGGACTCTAAAACAAGAAGAGTACAATGAAAAGACAGTACATGCTATTTTGACCATAATATAGTATATAGAGTTTAAATGAATGCTGAACACTAGAAATTAGCAATAATGTTTGAATATTGTTAGTCGCGCGTGATAATCCACACCATTAATCCATTCCTTCATATGTGATGGCTATTGTAAACATGAATTTATTTCCAAAGCCTATTCCCACATTGGAAGAAAATGACACTCAGCAGAATCTGTTCTGACACAAAATATTGGTAAGCATAAAAAATATCCTCTCCCTGGTATGCAGCACCACATGAAACAAATAAACTTTGAAACGTGGAAGGCACATCTCAAAGAAATAAAGAAACAAAGACACTAGAAAGGGTGTGTGTGTGTGTGTGTGTGTGTGTGTGTGTGTGTGTGTGTGTGTGTGTGTGTGTGTGTGTGTGTGTGTGTGTGTGTGTGTGTGTGTGTGTGGGGGATGGGTATTGAGCTGCCCCTGTAGATATAAAACCCTAATTACTTCTGACTAAAACTGTAATTAAAATATATCACAGCTGCAGCTTTACCTGTGTGTGTGTGTGTGTGTGTTTCCTATGTCTGTGCACATATCGGTACAAGTGTCTGTGTGCGCGGGCCACTGCAAAGGGACCTCGCTGAGTGCCACAGATAAATCACCCCACACGCAGCTCGCCAGCGCAGGGACGTGGGGAGTGGGGGTGCAGGCGAGATTAGAGAGGGGTGCAGGAGGAAAGAAAGGTGAGGAAAAAGAAATAGAAAGAAAACTATGCAGGAACAGACAGATAACAGGATTTACATTTTCATTCCGGCACCACAAGAAGAAAAACCAAGGAGGTTAGTATGGACATAGTTTTCAATTTTATACAACATCAAAAGTAAATCCTGATTCTCTATATGATTATGTAGAACAAAACCTTCTGAAAATTGTCTTTTTTATCGGAAACGTTTTTCCGCTCACCAAATCTTTTTGAGGCCAAATTAAATGCAAACCCGGGTCTGGAGGTTATACCATACAGACGAGCAGGCACTCGGACCATTTCTTCTTTGTTTCTTCAAACTGGGGCAGCACTGTGACTCAGACAGGGTACACCCGTACAGTCACGAGCCATACTTTCATTACTATTGCCTCTGTACGTGGAGGCATGGGGGGGAGGGAGGGAGGAAGAGGTGGGATGACAAATAGTGGGCAGCTGAAGCCACTGGGGTTAAACACAATTGTTGTTGCAGAAAGAGAACATTATTGGAAATGGCTTTGCCACCGTGGGCGCCCCTGTTGAATAGTTTTTTTCCACCTCTCCCAGCCTCGCAACGACTCCCCTCCACTCACGTGCATGTGGAGCCATTGGCAATAACCCATAGAAATGA
Organism: Betta splendens; assembly: GCF_900634795.4. Classification (NCBI taxonomy): domain Eukaryota; kingdom Metazoa; phylum Chordata; class Actinopteri; order Anabantiformes; family Osphronemidae; genus Betta; species Betta splendens. Next base: position 6,970,111 of record NC_040884.2, read on the forward strand.
AGTCGACGTCAACGCGGACAGAGCCCGGTGAATCAGGGTGCAGGAGGTGACGCGGCTGCTGATCACACTGTCAATGCCGTACAATGGGTGTGCATAAATGTAACAGCTGATCACTGCAGCCAGGCACTCAGTTAAAAGACACCCCAGTAAACACCCTTCAGCCTGCCCCGGCCCACCTTATCAGTGCATCCCCAATAACAAGACAGGAAAAGCTATTTGTTTCCTGAGTCCATTCTCCACCTGGCTCCAGGGACACGCTCCCCTCTGCTGCTGCTGAATGAGATAGCCTTTCACTGGGCTGCCGAAACTTTATGAGCTCCCTCGCAGACAACACAATGTGCCTAATCAAATCTGACTCACTCAAATAAAAGACGAGTCTGAAATGAAAGAATGTACTGATATTGCACAAACCAGGTGTGTTTGACACCAATTCTACACAGGAGAGCTGATTTGTGCGAATTACACAAATAAAGCCGAAATAATGACACATTTTGCACTTAGGTGACTCCTGCTATGTTTGCTTTGATTTTACACGACACAAAGCTTTTATCTGGTGCAGGGAGGAGGAAAAAGGGCTTTGATTTTGGGAGGGTGCAGACGTATTGATTTTCTTGACATTGGGCTCTCCTTGGCATTAGAGGTGCTCTTTCCTCTCAGGTCTGATTACCTATGTGCAGTGTAAGCTGGGCTTTTAATCTTATCTGCAAAGATAAAATAATGGTAAGAAACCATCTGCTCCTATAATAGGGAAGATCCTCTAGCTAGCTATCAAGTTCTTATCAGGGTCCATGGAGAGAGCTGTGGAACGTATGGGAATGTCAAACGGTCAATAAACAACACAATACGCACACAATTTGCCTTTAAACAAAGGCAGAGTAATGATGGAGCATCCTTCTCTCTAGAGCTGACTCCTTAACAGGTTAATGTGACCTTTTCTGAAAATAATATACTAACATTGAAAGCAAGATGTCCTAAGATTTCAATTAAAATAGCTGTGGAGTAAGTAAGGAAGGTTGGCAATAAAGGGCTTAGGCCTATCAGCCAGTTAAAATGTGCTTTTTAGCTTGGCACCGCCAGCTTGCGCTTTCACTGGCCTCATCCATCACTGTGAACTGCTGTGGTGGTTGCCGCAGATGCGACATTAACCATCTCTCTTCAGGCTACTACCTCTGTCAGGGTGGAGCTATCACTGGTGGGCTGCACCCATTGGGATGAGAAACTCTATACATTGTACTGTGAGACGATTTGTCAACACAGCTGAGGGTGTATGGGTGTGTGTGTGTGTGTGGGGGGGGGGGGTGTTTGTCAAATGCGGTGGTGTGTGGTGCTCATCAGAGAGAAGTGTGAGAACGCTTTATTATTTTTGCCAGGTGAAACAAGCACCATACATTACAGCACAACAATATGTTTTTGCCCAGACACCTACTGCATAACTGTAATTTTAAGACTGTACATATACAGTACTGTAGTTTTAGGCTTTACTGGAGGAACGACTCGAGCTCTAGCTACTTCTCTCCAAGCTCTGCTTCCTACAGCATGGCTTCTGTTCTGCAGTCTAAATCAAGACAGAGCTGTTGTCAACCATGTGGAGGGGGACAGGGAGCGTGTTAGCTCCACCAGATTGAATTAAGCTGTATCCCCCAAAGATCCACATTCAAGCAGGATTCAGGTCAATGTTGAGATGACGAGTAGTGCAGTATTGATTTCTCCCAGTTCCCAATCATATTACTCTTCTTCAGCTTGCTAATTTAATTCCCTTACAGCCAGTTCACAATTCAGTTCATAATTAGGATGATACCAAGTTACAATGTCTCTTGCCAAAGAAATTGGATTAGGGGCTTCAAACTGTGCTGTTTGATTATATCAGATACCTATTGTTTGGTGGGTCATGACAAATTTAGGATTGTCTGCTCGCGGCAGCATAATGCGTCAAACCAACCCTGTTGGGATTGTAATGTAACTACCACAGTCTTAACAAATTGCACTGATGTCATGAATAAATTAAGTATCAGTGCACAAAGGGACGCATTTGCGCATTAAGATCTCTGCAAACATTTTCCAAACTCAATAACTTGCTGGAAGACTCCCGTACAACAACTTTTATTGTCCTGTCTACAGGAGTCTTTTTTATCTTCAAGAGGGAGTATCGTGTGTCATGCAGGTCCATTTCTGGCGTTCACCTGAAAGTCATGGCAAAGGGCAGATGGCTCTGTACTGACAAGGAGCTCAGCCTGCAGCATTGATTTGTTTACTAATAGCTGATGGAAACTCTAGCACACCTCTCCCCTTTACCAGCAGCCATGGGGAGATGCATAATTAATGGCTTTTTAGCTATAAAAGGATTACTAAAATCCATTGAGTAATGTAATACAAAAAAAAAAAAAAAAGCATTTTCCATGCCCACCAGAACTCTAATTCTGAAAATCAGGCCCTACAGTATTTCGCACGGTGCGAAGCTGTGGAGACTTTGGAGCTCACTTGTAAGGTGCTGTTAATGACACTTATGTAAATCTACAATTGTAATTACAAAAAAAAGGAATATGTGTTGACTGTCTTGTGGGCCCTTTTACAAGAACTCCATTTGATGGATCAGAACATCTGAACACACTACTTCAATATGCAGCATGCTAATTTAAGTAAATGGGAAGTAAGCATTATGAAATGCAAAACCTAACATTATGTGGAGTTTAATAATAGCGCTTAATAATGCCAGACAGCCCTTTGCTTACACACACTAAGACAATAAATAAGAGTAATTTAATCTTCAGATAAACAAAAAGCAGAGACAAAGATCCTGCAAAGAAAACAGAACACTTTAATATTTCCTTCCCTACGGCTGGAGAAGGAAGAGGCCGACAGGGAGATAGATGGGGAGAGAGGGAGCGAGCGAGCGAGTGGGACTGAGAACAGACAGACTGATAGAGACATTGATATGACTGGATGTGACTTCCTGCAGCACCCACCCAGCCCCACGTCCATCTGCAGGCAGGCCTGGACCCACCACAGGCACCCGCAAAAACAGCCAAGCCCTCTCCCTGCTCTCGCTGGCTGCACACAGCGCACACGCACACACAAAGAGAACATCTGGAGTGTGCACCAGTGGACTTCGCCTAGTGCCAACCTGCCTAATAGCCTATGGAGTCAATTATAAGAGGGGAGAAATGTTCTGGCTTAATCGCTAATGGTACCATCTGGATAATGGCAGATTTCAGAGAGGAAGTTTTGCATCTTCCTCTTACCTGGTCATCTGGGGATGTCTCATCTGATCACTGGCCTGTTTTTGGAGCAATGGAGTAGAACCAAACAGACTAAACAGTTTATCATATTTTAATTAAGTTCCTTTTTCCACTGCTCAACTAGCTCTGTACAGCGGTAATGTCTCTACTGTTTTATACCTAATTCAGTAAACAGCTCCGCTTGTGGAAAAGACTTTGGGGACGAACTGAGTGTGTGGCTTTACTCATTGGATGTTTAATGAATATCATCCTGCTCATGTTTTGTATCTAGTGTAAATAATGGCCTGACCCAGCATTTTGTACCAGCGGTACAGTAGTAGCTGTCCTTTTTAAAAAACATTTGATAGAAAAGAACAACTGACTTACTTTTCTTTGCTACAGCTGTCTGTGTCGTGGCATTTTAACTCAACACAAAACTCTGCCCACAGCACGCTGGAGCATCAATTTCCCCTCTACAGCAGACAATTTTTTAACAAATGTGCCAACAGCCAGTAGAGCTGAAGGCCAGAGAGAGGTGCGGGGTTATTTATCGAAACCTGGAAGGACTGATGGCGGGGGCAATGGGCAGCTAGGTAGAAACGCATGCAGGCAGGCAAGAGATGAGATGACAAAGAGATTGTCCTAAAAACACAGGGGACTGGAGAGAGTCCAGAGGCAAAGGGAGAGCGCGAGCGGGATGGTTGGGAGCAGATAGATTGGAAAACACATTTACTTAGGGTCGGCATAGCAACGCTTACAAATCCAGCATGGCATGAAGGACAATTTGAAACCAAAACAGGCGGCCCTCTAAATGAAGGACACTGAATGGAGTGATACAGTATGATAATGAAAAAGAACTGACTAGCATGGGACATGTAACTACAGTTAAAGGATAATGTTTTTTAATGATTTATAATACAATGTTTCCGTAAGATAATGTCCTTAAGGCCAGTAAGCCAACATGTTACCTACAAATACACTAATGATTAAAAAGAGCGTTAAATGCACCTAAAACCACAGCATCGTCAGAAAGTAAGGAGCAGAAAATGCTTAATGACATGTACAACAGTCAAGGTTTAGTTTTTTAAGTCACACTGTACATCCAGAGGAGGTTCTCATGGATATTGGAAACTTAATGTGGCCAGATGGAGGCAGCACACAAGCTTACATACAGTATGTTGAGATGGCTGCTGTGACACAAGCGTGTTCACAATAAGGGGGGTTTAAGGACGACATATTGCCTTGTATCACACTGACTTTTTAATGGCTCAAACACAAACAAAAAGGCAGAAGTTGAAAATGCAACAGAAGTGGCTTTCAGAAAACAACGCAGCAGCACAAAAACGTCTGAACAGCCGAAGCGACATGTTGTCCACCCAACTCAACCCAATGTATAACACGTGGCGCAACATTAATTGAAAGCCTGACAGTTGCAGGAGAGCCGTGGCGGTGTCGTGAAACAAATGCGCCTTTGATTTGTTATTATTTGTAAGGGAAGGGGTTAAAGAAATAAGCGCGGGGGCTAACAGCACTCTGACGAATGGAGAACAGGGTATATGAACCATGAAATGAACACTGTGGCAATTGGAAGGCAGAAGGCTTTCAGCACCATGGTCAGCAACAAAGTGCCTGCAACAGCTCACTGCTTGAGCGATGGTATTCAAAAGGCTAAAGAGGGCTGGAGAGAACAACAGAAAAACGGCTGAAAAGCCAGAGGATTGTGGGTAAGACGGGAAGCTGGAGAAATATCAATGTGTGTGAAAGAATCTGCATTTTCACTTGAGTTTCATCTCTTTCATTGACAAATTAGCTTTTTAGAACAACGTGTGGATGAACCATCATAGTGAATAGAGGGGCTACTTTACGCTAGAAAAGAATAGAATAGAATGGAATTTGTTGAAAATAAGGTCAGTTCAAGGTATATTTTTTCTCTCCCTCAGTCTGTAAAAGTAGCTGTCCTTGCAGCTGTCAGCCTGTCTGTCTCCAGGTAAGGTGTGCGAGAGTTTATCAGGGAAGAGCAGAAGGCAGAGCTCAGATAAAGTTAGAAGGAGAAAATAACCTCCACCACCTGGCTCCCCCACTGCTTGTGAATGTGCCTTTTTCTCATTAATTGTTGTTGTGGTGTGGTATACAGCCATTAAACAGTAAATAAGTCATTAACTATGCTGGCTGCCAGGGTGCCCCGGGCCAGGACCTGTATTTGTTGCAGAGAAATGGAAGTGGTGGGCCCTGCAGGCAAAGAGGGTGAGGTTAATGCAGCTGGGTTGATGACGGACAGCTGGGGCTCCACTGCAACCACTACAGTACTTACCCCCCCCCCCCACACACACACACACAGTATGACTGTCTGCATAGAAAATTTAAAAAGTGATCTCCAGTTCATATTTTAACTGCATAAATTACTCCATGATTAATTACGAGGTCTAATAGTGGCATTTCCGATCAGACATATTCTAAATTTACCCTCTGTGGTGTTTGTTATTCTACTGTAATTCCACATCACAAATCAAAATCCTTATTTCTATTAAACACATTTCTGGTAGCAGCTCAAAAGAAAGATTTCTTCACTCTTTACTTAAATTCTGAGAAGAGCTGAATAGATGCAGTACTTATTCACTGATGTATTCAGTAATTTCACTCACTGCATGTCCACTCTGGTCTTCTGCCTCAGGAATATAAGATTAAGTGTTTCATTTTGTTTTTCTGTTCAGTTTCAAGTATTACCTTTAAATAGTCCCATGTTGCAGCATTACTGCAGTGAGGGGATGCACATAACTCCATAAACAACCAAGATTACAGTATAATGAAATCAGTGTTTAAAGCCCACAATGACCGTGTTTTGTAGCAAAGCGACATGTTCAAGAGAATATAAATTAATATTGTTATTGGCAAAGAGAAAAACAATGAAAGAAGATGATGAAATAAAGTTGCTGATGTTGAATTAATTCAAAATGTGTATGCTTTGATTTTATATTGTCATTTCATATTGTTTCCAAATAAGACACTTGAGAGGAAACAGGCAAATATACAAGTGCCACTGTACAAACACAACAGGGTATAACAGAACAAAACAATCAGCTTTGGATAATTATTTAAATTAAGTGAAAGCAATTTAGGCATGCAACCCTAATTGGGCAGAGGTTGAAAGGGTTCATAATATTTGGTTATTTTTTTATTGATATATTCATTTATTTATTGGCTCGCAACACATAGTCTCAGCACAAACTAATCTACAGTAAAATATGGTAATGGCCTGTTTTACAGCCACAAAAAAGAATCAGTGGTCCTATGTTCTATTTTTCCACATCGTACCCAGACGACCTTACGACGTGCATAAGCAGCGTGGTCAGCGGGTCGAGAGGAGGCTCTCAGGTCCTGCTGGTCAACAGACTTCCACAAGAAGCGACTGAGTTAAAACTTTAAAAATAATAAAGTTAAAGTTTGTACTGGTCTATCCCAGTCCAGACCTGGCTTACAGCAGCTACTGTGGGATGTTTAAGAATGAGGTTGGTGTTTTGGCCTTTGATCCTTTAAAGCGTAGTGTTGGCTCAGGGCGGCTGTTAGTAAAAGATATGCACAAAAAGAAAAGCAATCAGGGTTGTTGTTTTTTTTAACTGTATCTGTCTTCTTTACTTTTTAGTGGAAATTAAGTACGTCACAAAAAAAGAGGTGAGACAGTTTGTTAGGTCCAGAAATTTAACAACTCTTGAAATCCAAACAAATGCCAACAGAACGATGCCAGACAGGGAGTAAAATTAAATCTGCAGACGGGCTTTCAGAAGCTGGTGATCAACCATCTCTGTCAAAACAAACATCATGTCCGTGTGGGTTGAGAAAAAAAAAACTTTAAAATCCACATGTACTGGCTGAAAAAAATATGGTGTCAAATCTAAAAGACAAAAACGACTAGACACCAAAATGAAAACATCCCATCCTATCACTCAGTATCAGTGAGCAATGGGGGCTGGTGTTATTCTAATAGGACTGTAATTAAAGCCTCCATTTCATCTCACTCTCATACTTGTATGTGTTCTCTTTCAAAACACACACAAATACACACTCACAAACATATGCAAGCAAGAACACAAATGCTTTGTTCCTCCCACCCACCTCTAGTCCATCAAGGGGTGTGTGTGTATGCGGTGGGGGGGGTGTTATAAAATCATTCTTAATTACACATTTGTCACATGAAAAGCATTCTGCCTACTTTGTATGAGCTCTACCAGTCTGATTAATTCAGCAATCCTCACATTCCAACTGCTCATTATACACCAAACTTCCACTCATCTCTGTCGTTTTTATCTGTGTCTTCTTCATTTTCCTCCCTCATTCCTTTGGTCTTTGACATTTCAGGCATTTCATTTGAGTGTACTGATGTATTCTTGCCAGATCCAGTAGCCACGGAGGCAAGCATTTCCTGAGGGATTCAGGGTTTGACAGCACAAATAGACTGTCAGCATCTGACTGTATGTTGGCTAACAATGATAGGACAATTACCGTGGAGGGGAACACGTTCCTTTGTGTTTATGTACCTCTCCCACTCATCATCTACACTACCAACTCTGCTGTATCAGAGAGGAAACACATACATAATCATATTTACCTTCACATTATTAACCTTGAACGACATTTTTGCCAAAATATACATAATATAATAATATAAAAAATGATGCACAAATAAAGAGACATAAATAAACAACTTCATCCCACATAAGATTAAAGACCACCCTCCTAACAAGCAATGGAAACATAAAACCATAATGTCCACGACTACAACATCTTACTTTTACCATGAAACAGTGTTCATCTACATGAGCTATTTCCAGCTCTGGTTCCTGTGTGCGCTTACAGGAAAGCGCAGGTCCGCTGCATCCCTGGAGATGCAGAATCTCAACATCAGAAAGACAAACAACATCTGTTTACTTACTCGCAAACACTCTCTAGCAGAGCTGCTGCCGTGGCGGAGATACCGCACACGCAGGCGAAGACACCAACAAGGAGGCGCCTCTATCGCGACGTGATTCCCAATCTGATCATCTGTTATGGAGTTCTCTTTGCTTTATGTGTTAGGGCGTCTTCGACATGAAGAGGCCACCGTGGGAGCAGACTATAAGTGCACCTTTACTGTAGGGCTCTGCTTCCATGCCGCTCCAAAGTGCCATCAACCAGAGTTCTACATTCAGCTCATGGTAGATTCCCCTTCAGAATAATGAGTGGTGGGCCGGTGCATCATATAAAGGGAAGCTGGATGTCCTGTCACACTGTTAAAGCATGGACTACACGTGACCTCTGAAGGTGGTTCTGGTTCCTGGCATTAGGACCAAAGAGGTGAGTCTGCCACGGACGTGACACCCCACAGACGCTTGACGGCTTTTGGCATTAGTCACTCCAGCCAAGTTGCAATGCGGTGCGTGTTCTGACTCCTGTCAATCAGACTCATCATTCACTTTTTGTCCTACAGTACTGTAGCTCTTGTGATGGATGGGATCGCGTGGGTTACCCTAACCTGTCACCTCACAGCAGGAAGGAAGTGGGTTTCACACCTGAGGTCAGACAGGTGCCTTGTTGTGTGGGGTGTGTAAGTTGTCCTGGTGTCTGCGTGGTGCCTGGTTCTCTCCAAGTATTTCAATTTCCTCCCAGAGACCAAAGACATAGTTGTGCATACAGATGTGCAACATCAGCTTGAAGGTTGAATGGCAGCCACAGGTGAAAATAGAGCAGCAGCCTCTCGCTCCACGAAGGGGAACGCTACTATACCTTACTAATCTTACTGGGCATGTTCCAGTGTAGGACCCAGTGTCTGTCATGGTTAGGTGATTCAAACTATTCATCTCTCTAGCATTACTTTGGCTGCCATAAGAAAGTGTGGCCACAGAAATAGTTCAGATGCCCCCCTTATAACACTAGGGTTTATTCATCCAACGGGGCACATAATCCAGTCTGACTCTTGATTTGATTACATAAAGCCTAATTAGAGCCAGCAGCATTGCACAGTGTGACCTGGCCACAGAAGGGGGCGAGTTCAAGACTGACCTACAGTACGATAGCGACAGGTAATCTGAACAATATGCTGTACGTTAGTGGGACAGAGATCATACACACAGACCGACAGATGGTCAGAGGGGTGGAAGGACAGACAACTAGGTATACTGTAGATAGCTAGATAATAAAAACACAGTCATTCTCATCAGATGGTGCATATTAGAATAGTAGCTCGTCAGCAGCCTCCCAAAACAATAAAACAGCAGTCGACAGACAGCTTAGCCCATCAGCACACTGTTAAATTACAGCCATCAGCACCCCCCACCCCCCCCAGATCTAACTCTCATCTCTAGCACCAGGAGAACAATCTGCAGAGTAATTAGCCTCCACCAACAGACAGTTACAGAGAGAAGGAGGACGTTTGGCTTGATTAAATTATTAAACCACACAAACAAAAAACAAAAGCAGCATCAAAGAGGCATCGCGGCTCTCCTTCAAAGCTCCTCGCTGTTCCCTAAATACAGAATACAGAGAACGTGTTCTCCCAAGCCACTAGTTGGCATAATTAGCTAAATGTGTGCATTTGTGCATGACTGTGAGTTTGTGTGCGTGTGTGTGTGTTTGCTGTGATTGGACCCATTCCTTCAACTGCTATCTAAAATAACCAAGTGGTTAACGACAACATGATGCCAGGGAGGCCCCCCACCTCCACATCACACACGTCTACACACATACACATTTAACAATACTCTAATTACAACATTTATAATTCCCCCTTGCCTCCTGCATCTCTCCAACCCCCAGCCCACAAATCTGTGAATCTGGAATTGAATTTAGCCCAAGTTGAGGGCTGCACTGGCATGAAAAGACTATTTGATTAGAACGGCAGTTGTTTCATTTGTGGTGCAGCAGATTGCAGAGCCTCTCTATCCGGTGTGCAATCTGTATTCATTACTCGGTGTAAAAGGATGATCCATGTCCTGACACCAGGCTCATCATTTCATGCAGATGCACAGCAGCTCCACGAGGCTCTCACCAGGCCACTATAGCATGCCTTAGACTGAAAGCTCAGCCACGCTCCTCTTATGTCCCCTGAACACCACTTCACCACTTTCTGCTTCCTTTTTTCAAGGTTAGCTTTTTTTTTTTTTAATCTGAAATGAGTCAAGCTTTAACAATTAAATGTGCAACTCACAGGATACATACAGTATTGTACACAAAGAGCCAGTTTAAATATTTAAAAATAAATAAATAATTATCAGAGTAATAAAATAAGGCATATCACATAATGAATACTAAATGCCTGCTAAATAACCCTTTTTTATTAGCTGTGCCAACATTACAGGCAAAAGAAATGAAAAGAACTAAACTAACATCCTCGTTCTAAAGAGCCTCAACTCTCAAAAGAGCAGTTTGCAGCACCTCATGTCTCTCTTCCTTCCTTGGTTTCTCCCTGCCTTCACTGCCCTCAAGTCGTTCCTTTTTATTTCATCCTGTGGCTGTTGCAACCCTGCTCTCTCTTTTCAAGGACCTCAAAGAACCGCTGGCCCCTTGCCACCACAACCTTCCAAGTGAAAACTATCAAAGGACACAGCATTTAAAGTTGCAACATTCCGGCCCTTTTGGCCTCTACGTGTGTGTAGGGTTGAAAGTAAATGTATTAGGTGCCTTATATTTAAGGATATTTTGCGGCAGACGGTTGCATTTTCATGCAGGTGGAGTGGCATTTTCTTAAAGCGGTTCGTTTCCATTTTTACAATTTGCAATGGTGACGCACAAAGCAACGCAGTGGGCAAACAGGCCCAGTTAAGAAGAGCATGAGTGCCAATTCAGTGATGGATTATGATTTTAATACAGACTGGAGTCCTACTTTGACTGTCTGCATATCTACACATGTACTTTAAAATATTCATGATGCAACGTGATTAAAAACAGACATTTACAGTATTTTCCAATCCTGTTCTGTATCCACATGTGCAGCACTGTCCGTTGAAGTGGAGTTCCCCTTGGCCAAATAATGCTAAAAGTTTTTCACACTAACACTTCCTCTGCACCATCATTCACAAACATGGAGCTCTGCGTCCACTTTGGCAGAATTTCCCTCTGCCATACTGCCAAGCTTCGAATGGATAGCTCACTGATGACTGCCGTGATGAGCACACACCAGCCTATCACCAGATGTTACTAAGCCACATTCCACAAGCTGTTTCGTGACTTATCACACATAAATAAATCTCTCATACGCTAACTTGATTATCAGTGTTTTTGGTTCTGTTACTGTAACAAATCAAAGCAAAGAAGGCAACTGTAGTTTTGGGTTTATGTATTTTAGTCAGGTTTTACTTTTAGCCTACCAATCCCTGGACACTGTGAGCTAAGAATTAAAGTCTCTGCTCTTTGAATAAAGGCAATCCAAATGCGTAATAAAACGTGTCTCTGCTATATTTCAAAACATGCCCTTAAGCACTGTGCCTCCCTTTAAAGTGAATCAAGCTAAAAATAAGGCAACGATTCTGATAAGGAGCCTTGCGTCAGCAGAGATAACCCAGGGAAAACTCATTTTGCTATCAGGAGAATATTTGAAAATTCATTCTGTTCTGTTGTCGTATCCTTTTGTTCATGTCATTATGAAGTGATCTGGGGAGCATCAGTCTTGACAATAGGACGGGATGCCATAGTTTGCCTCGGCAGAACAAGGTCACTTCTGATACCCTATGCTCCCTGACACAAACCATCTGCTGTCTTTCAAAACCATACAAGTCACAAGTCCTACAACTTCCTTCTGAGGTTTAAAACTTTGTTATGTTTGAAGTGAAAGAAACCTATGGCAGAGTCACATCCAAGTCAATGTCTCTCCTTTCAAGACCACAAAGGGAGAAAGCTTCAAAATGAACTTACAAAGAAGAAGGCCAAGATACGTGCCATCTACTGTCAAATGCTGCAGGGACAGAAATGAAAGAACCTATTGGAGTACATGACTGAGGCCAACATTTGCCCTTGTCTGACCCTTCTTTAAGACTGTAAGACAGCAGGTGCAGAAGGCCAGCAGGCCTGTTGATGAGCACGTAAGTCAATTTGTATAAGTGAGTTGGACAGTGCATAACCTGAGCCATTATATGGTTTAACAATATGTTACCTGCAGTACACGGTACCAATCTCAACATGCAGTAAAGCTTTGGGTGCTCAATGAGTTCTCCTAAGTTCCCTCATCACCTTGTGACCATGTTATACAGTACTAGTGGCTGGGGACCTGCTACTGGCAACCGACATAACATAAATATTAACAGAAGGAGGTCTGAGAAATATTAGGCAAAGAGTTGATGTGAAAGACGCAAAGGGACTGGAGCGTCGCTACTGCACACACCTCTGCAAACGTGAGCAAGCTGGGAACAGTATGGGTGAAGTTAAATGTGGAGGGGACTCCTGCACTGGGATGTTGTGCAGTGATGATGAAGCAGCAGGCTCAGATAAGATCCTCTCTTACACACCACAACCAGCAGCTGACTCCCTCTCACCATGCTAACATGCTCCATTTAGGATGGAAGGCAAATGCATTGCTTACAAGTCATTTTTTAAAGCAGACCCCTCCCACTTCCAAACCCTTTCTTTCTGCTTCTGTCTTTTCCATATGGAAAAAATATCAATATGCATCACATCCATTAAGCAATTCCTGCACATCTGTCTTTATATCTCACTTGCTGCCTCTCATAACTTTTTTTCTCTGTAGGACATGAGGATATAAATGCCATGTCTGAAGTCCTTACAGCATGTTATATATTGCTCATATGTTCTTTTACCAATTTACAGAATGGGTTCTACTCCTGTAAATGCATACAGAATCCAGAATATTGTCCTTAATTTGCCACACAACAAACAAATAGTTATTGGTGAATTTAAACAGGTGACGTTGTTTTCAAAAGTCAAGTGATGACAGGTACTGTAGGGTACAAGGTAACACATGGCCAATTTTATTTTTTGCCTCAGTCCTCCCCTTTCCTTTATTATAGAGAGTAACCACCCTGCACTGTGCTTTCGCTGGACAAGCACAGCTTACAAATCACCCTTGCAGCGGTTGGAGAAGTTGAAGGTGCTTGGTATAAGGTTTTAGTGTCTGTCTTCTATGAATGGTTCCCTGAAGGCTCCTATGATAATAGCTGCCAGCCGTGCCCTTCACGGAGCCTGACATCAAGCACATCCTACAGCAGAATAGAATGGCATATTAACTTACTCAATGGGGTGTCATGTCATCAACTCATCCACTGGTTTCCGGGCACAACATGGACAGAAGTCGAATTGAAACAGGCACAGCTGAAACTTACTGTACAATATATGCCAAGCTGAAATTAGTCACAACGTAGGACATAAAACATGTTCGCCTTAAGCTTTGTAATATCAAGAGAGTAATCACTCTGCAATGAAGCATTCAAACACAAAACCTGGCCAAACTTTAACATACACGTATGTCTGATACTAAAACAGTCTACTTACTGTAGGTTTACAAAAGACAACTCTATCAGCGATTAGTGATTAAAAAGTGCACCACAAATATAAAGCTACAATAACTGGTACCTGTCTGTGCTTTACTGCACAATCCTTAACATGTCTGTGAAATCTACTTAATTAGATACTGTACCAGAAAAAGTCTGCTTCCATTAGATTTTAACCAAAAACTGCAAAAATTTAAAGGTCACACTAAGATGAATTAATCTACAGGGCCAAATAAATGAAAAGAACACAGACGCTGACCCCATGTGAACTCACAACATTTGAAGAAATGATGCTCGGGTCGATGTTTATGTAAAAACACGCCACAAGACGGTCGTCTCCTTGTGTCCGAGTCAAAAGTCACAGCAATTATTCTGAACACCTTTTTTTCTACAGCAAAGGAGCAGCAGCTCCTATGATCCAGGTCACTGTACCCATCTTAACCAGAATTGGTTTGGGCTTTTTAAGGTAAGTGAGTAGTTCAAATAACTCAAAAAGAAAAGACGTACAAAAAAGAGACATTCATCCATCCAGCCAGCCATCATAACCGGTGCTACGGTGAAGCCAATTTTCACAAAGCTCCTAAGCTGATTGAGGCAGACCAAATCTGTTTCACCAGCTTACATTCCTTCAAAATGGCCATCTCACTTCCAATATCACGGGCTTTTACTGTTCCCCATTCCCCTGGCTCAGGCTGAGAGTTAGCAAGGCTTAGCTGGATGAAACACTCCAACAGCCCAGTTCTCCCCTGGAACCCACTGATATCTCTATAGCACAGCCTCTCCCCACATTGCTATACTTAGTTGGTTTATTTACTCATGCTATTATTTTTTTGCTTAATTTCTGAATTATTTTTGATTCATATGAAAAAGAAATTGCAACCATTAGGTTGTAAAGATTTAAGTGAATTAGGATGATTATCGGCAGACAGACACAATCATATCACAGTGTCTGTTTACACACACACAAGCACACACACACACCTTGGCAAAATGCACAAGCAGCACTTAATCAAAACACCTTCTACCGGAGAACATTCAATTCACACAAAGCGTCTTTGAAGAAGAAAATTGGACAGATAAGAACCTGGTTCCTATGAAAGAAGCATGTGTGGGCGCCTATAGAGCCAGGCAGTGGAAGTGTGCAATAGAGATGTTTTCGTGCTTTTGCATGTGCCACTGTGCACAGTGTGCTCATATGTCTGATCCTTATCAGACTTTTGTTATTTTCAGTTATATATGCCTCTCGCCAGTCAGTTTTATTTGGTGTCTTTCACTCACACTTTCTCTGTCATTTTGCCACAACATCAAATATCCTGTTGGCCAACGATGCAGGCTGCTGGTGCTGGTCTATCTGGCCCTGGGATCGATCCCACTCCAAGCCGAGGCCTCCCATTCATCTCAGAGCCATAAAATGTGATTAGTGCTGACTACAGCACTGCAGGGAGATAGGCTGATAGGCCTGATAGCCTCAGACAGGCTGGGCTGGACACTACAGGAAGACAGCAGCAACAGTATGCTTTGGATTCATCCGCTTCTTTTCTGCCCGTTTTATATCTGGCTCTCTATTTGGTCATTTCCCACTTTCATCTTTGTCGGTCTCTTGCTACTTCCTGCTTTCGATCATCCTATTTCTGTCTTCAGACTCATAAATTCTTTCTTAGTTGGCTTTATATCTGTGCCTGACGAGCTTGTATCCACGGAAAATTGCAAAGCATTAGTCAAACTTAAAATGGCAATATTTTAATTTTCATGTTTTTTTTTTTATCTGCCAAATTTAAATTTAAAAGGTAATCACGCCTCCCTCTCTATAAAGGCATGCTCACTGCACCCGCATATGGTGTATCTCTGTGGCACGTGATCACCTCCATCAGCCAATTATCAGGCACGGAGCTTGCTAGTGGCAGATTTAAGCTCAAGAGTAGCGAGGTAGGGCAATAGAGGATTGTCTCATTCTGTCAAAGGGAAGGAATTTCTAGCATACTAAAGTTTGCATACCAAAGAGTGTTCAAGGACATAAACACTAGTACAATAGTGTTTATGTCCCTGCTGAGATGAAGCAGCTTTCATACAAGGTATCTGTATATGTCCTGCTGCTGGATTTCTCTTAGTCATTGATGAGGTTTTATGTCAGGACTTCTAACTTCACTGTAGGATTGTTTGACTTTTTAAATCTATGCTTCTGTGTTTTAGAAATGAGACAATAAGTGTAATTAACAAAATTAGCAAAATATTTATAAATTATTGTAATTACAGGAAATCATTGCCATCAGTAGGGCTAGACCAGGGGCAGCAGTCAAGGGTTTTGAAGTGCATTCATTTCTTCAACAGTGAAAACACTACACTTGACAGTTTCTGCCTGATTACACAAATTTAGCCTCCTGAGCAAAGGCTTTGTGTGTTCCTCAACTTCGATTGGGACTGATTAATGGTAACGCCACACAGACGGAAACATGCTGACCTGTGTCTCACGGACGTTCTCCACTGTAAAGTTGAACCACACTCTGAAGCGGGGGTTGCAGGTGTCGGGTCGGATGAAGAGATCGAACTCGAACTCACTGATGTAGTCAACACGGCCAAGGTTTCCTGCAGAGGCAATGAAAAACATTCTCTAAACATTCGGAAGACTACTACACCCCTATATGTACTTACAGTATGTGAAGATCTGATTACAAAAACAGATGTGACAAATCGATACACAGCAAGTACAAAATTCGCACATTTTATACACTGGTACCGCAATACTCTCCAATCGAATCAGTGCCTGCAGAAAGTAGTAAGCACAATCTGGAAGAACAGACAGGATTGTTCTACTCATATACTATACACACAATACAGTAAAGTACTATCCTCAGGAAAAAGATACAGATGATAGGTGGAAGTATAATTAATCCGGCGAGATCTCCCCCCCTTCCAATTCCCTGAGCTGTCTATACCATGACTGGATAGTAGATAATTTACTGACAAGCATCCTAAATATACTGAAAGTCTTGTCTGATTTATGTGTTGTCACACGTGGTGGAGACATGCAAGTAGTGATGCATGCTCCTAATAATGATTGTTGAAGGCAAGCAAAGGAATAAGAGTGTGTTAGCCTTCTCACTGGAGCTGCACCAAAGATGACAAACTGACAGCCCGTGTTAAAGCTGTATTTAACCCCATATATAACAGTTAACACAGAGATGCTGGGCAAAACGCTCAATACCTAGGTACCGTTGACCACCTGGTGGCAGGTGAGATCATAGCAGCAGACACAGCTGATTATAGATAGATGGGCTAACTACCAAACTGTCAAAATAGATCCCCCTCCTTCTGCCATCGCACACCACTAATCCACTAGTCAGCCTGCACACACACGCACGCACATTACGCTCTGCTTCACTGGAACCATTCACACAAGTGATAGAGTTAGTTTATATAGGCCTGCAGAAAACTACAGCACTGTTGGATATAAAACACCAACCAGTATTACCATTCAACATTTTTATTGCCACACAGTGCATCAGCAACAACAAGACCAGGGGGGAAAAAAATAGCAATTGGTTATTGCGCAACAATAAGCTGATGCCATGTCCATATTTACATTTGAACCCTACCCACTAACAGCTTCCACAGCCAGCACTAATGGTGAGTGGCGTCTAATTCCAGCAATGGTGCCTAGAAAAAACGCCGCAGACAAATCTCTGCAGACCATTACTCTGATTGGGAGTGGCTATGCAATGCGGAAATGCATAAACTTCACCTATTCACTCATCTAGACTATACTGATTATACATTCAAGAAACATATACAACACACAAAAAGCTTCGTCAGGCAGAGGTGCACCTTGGGAAAGAAGGAGTGGAGAAAGAAATCTATATGTTAATAAATTACTTTACTCATGTATAAATTAGATGTCATAAGTTGAGTTATTTCTTTTCATCTCTATATACAGTGTTGTGCATATTCCTGATTGTGTAAAAGTGTTTAAATATGCACTCTTACCTACTTTATATAATCCTGCATGTGTTGTGAATATTTTTTGGATTATGATTGTCTTAATATTACCATTAATTTACTACAGAGATGCCGACGTATGCTACACTACAATACAGCTATGTGAACAAGCAACAAGACCCACTGCTTGTTTTGCACTGTGGCCGGCTATTTAAGAAGCAGGCATGCATGCAGTGGCCTTTGGCTGGCCGGCAATGCAATCCCAAGCTACTAGAAGCAGACGAAGCCAAGAGCAGACAGAGGGTGGAACTAGACCCAGCTGCAGCTGGAGTGTACTTACATAGAAAGGAGACAGACAGCGGAGCAGCACCTGTTCCACACAGATGTGTCAACCAATCGATCAGCTCTGCAACAACAGCTACTCTCAGTGGTGACCTTGACAAATACGACCCTATGGCAAAGTATGAGACCAAGCTGATAATAACCTCAACAGGCTAATTTGTAGATAGTCTGGGAGAGAAAAAGTACTGGAACCAAGAGTTTTAAAGTAAATGAAAGCCAAAGAAGGTTAATACTTGTTTGCCACAACCTTTACATGACTGAAATGTATGGTCAGATGTCTTTGATATTTGTTCTGCACGATGAAACTCCTCCCATGTGAGGATGCTGTTCACTTTAAATTACCCATACAGTATACTGTACAGTTCTGGTAAAATTTAATCTGTCTATAAAATCTAGTTCTGGAACCTATTTCTGCATCTTGCAGTATTGTGTGTCTCTCTCTATGGCCTTCTGTTCATGACATCTTGGTGGATTGTGATACCTACACATCTCTTTTGTTGAAGCACAATGCTGGTCTATTTCCACAGAGTCCAAATGGATCGCTAGTCTCCCACTGACAGACCCTTGGCTTTCATTGTGTTTTTTTACTTAGTTTTTAAAACAGCCCTGACAGGTAAAACCCAAGGCTTAAACCAAGAGTAGCAACTGGATAACTCTGTATCTCACAAGAAACGCTCAGATTAGTCAGTCAAACTTTCCTGTAATTTCATTCACACAAATATTGAGCTGACTAAGAAAAAGCTGGTGTGACTTGACTGTCAACAAAGCCAGCATGTGTCCCATCAAAGACTACTACTCTGTAGTCTCAGTGTGGTCAAAGCCATGTTACTGCATGAAGCCTTCTTAAATTACATCCCTATATAATTTCACCTGTCATCTAAACCTCAAAACAATAGATCAAACCTTTCATCAAACACAATAACGTATTAGCATGCCAACATGAATTACCCTTGTCTTTTTCATTTAAAATTCAAACTTCCATTATCTCTAAAATAATCTGTGTACTTCTAATTGATGAAAACCCAAACTAATTTGCATCAAACAGTGTGTACCTGCTTGTAAACACTGTTGCAGGGGGCAGCCGCAGACAGCAGCTGTGGGTGACATTACTGAGCTTGATGCAGCAAGGCCTGATGTGAGAGATGGCTGCAGCCTCAAGGTTAGAATTACATGTTCAGCCTGCAGAGCAGGAGGGATATGACACGCCATTGATCCCAGTTTAATTTTATGGTGGCTACCTCCAGATTCAAACACCACAGTAGGCTGGTACTGTAGCTTGACCCTTTTAATCAATTCCATATCATTTAGTATTTAAGTGAAATGAATGGCTAACTGATTTTTCTGAAATGCCCCTAAAATAAAACGAGATGAAGCACAGATAAGTTATGATGGGATTGTGTGATGTTGAAAAGCAATTTACCACATACTGTATCTTAAGAATTATTTTAGATTCTTCATGAAACAGACAGACTGCATTAGTGTAACAGCATTTAATGAACTACAGATTAAGACAAGATGAGTAAAAAAGAACAGCTTCTAGTCTGTAACATCTCATCTCGAGTATCAATGCTCCTCATGTTCTTCTTCAGTGGTGTCTTGGCAGGTTATGTTGAATATCAATCTCTGTTCTAGAGGGAAAACTAGTGCAGCGTTTAGACTTTAACAAACTGGTTTTCATCGAACAACTTGGCCCTGATGATGCAGCCCAACAAAACACTATTGCTGGTTCTGAACAAGATTTTACACTTGACAGATTGTCCATGAGGAAAACCCTAAACGAAATGTTCTGTCTCACTCGATCTTTGTCTGTCTTTTCCTGCTTCTTGCTTTCCCTTTACTAACATTCTCCCACCACCATTAACCATTAACCAAAAGAAAGAAAATAGCAAAAGATAAAATGTTCGATTCAATATATCATCATGTCACTGCTGAAAACAAAAGTGTCAGTACAATAAGTATGAAATCTGCATCATTACACTGGGCTATAGGCAAGTAAACAGGGTGCAACCGTGAGATTGCCAAATGGACAGTCAGTCATTTGCACAAAGGTTTCCAAAGTGTGTGTGTGTGTGTGTGCGTGCGTGTGTGTGTGTGTGTGTGTGTGTGTGTGTGTGCGTGCGTGCGTGCGTGCGTGCGTGCGTGCGTGCGTGCGTGTGTGTGTCTATGGGAAGAAAAAAAGAGAAAGAGCTGGAGAGGGAGCAGAAGAACCTGGCTAATGTAATCCCATTACGGAGGTACAAGAGGGAGCAGTCACAGTGCTCAGCCCACACAATGGGCCGGACTTCAGCCTGTAGCTATCCACTGGATGGATGGTTTCTGCCATGCAGATGGATCATCGTAGAGCAGCGGCCTGCCTGCCTGCCTGCCTGACGCCTGAGGTGGAACTCACTAACACAGCCACCCATTAGAATGATAATAGGCAGTTGTTCCAAAATTAAATAGACTGGGATCGGGATTCCTTATTACCAGACATCAGCTCTATCATGTTCTACTGCAAATCTTGCATGTTTTCACACACGAGCGTAAAAACAGATTCCCCATAGTGCTGTTTGTACAGGACAAGGTACTGAATTTCTGACACATACCAGCCATATAAGAATGATTACTTCAACACAGCAAACCACAGAAAAAAAACTGTTTATGCTTGCAGTGTATTTAGTGTTGGCTAAATATTACAAATGCAAATTTGCATGAGCTAATAAATACTGTGAAGATGACACTCCATAACCCACATCTCCCAGTGCACAGGCATCAACAACACATAATATAGTCAATTTCTTTGGCGGGTTTAGGCAAGGCCACAGATGTGTTTAAACACCAGATCAGGGATTGAAACAGTGCTGTACTGCTGAGGGAGACCACCCAGACACCTTTTTAAACTTATTTTTCGCTATGTTCCATTTCATTATTGGAAAACACATCAGTGTTCCCCCCGGCTCGTGGGCCATATGAGGCGGATTCCTGGACACAGAAGAGCAGGACTGATAAAGATAGAATTGATTCCAGCCAGCCAGCAGCCGCAGCCATAGTAAAGGGGGCTCACATTAGACCTGCAGCTAAATGTCTGGTTTTCCTCTGTCTCTCTCGCTCTTACACTATCTCTCTCTCCTTCTCATCTAAAGCCAAGTTGTCGCAGAGGCAACATCAATCTCCTGCCTCATGACTTCTTAAAGCCTGCCTTCTCCCCTGATGCCTTATCACTTCATCTGCAGGCAAGATTAAAGAGGTCACCTACAAGTTTCCACAATCTAACTCCCTAACAGGTGTACTAAACTGCATTCTTTCTTTTAAGACTGCTGAGAGTGTCTTAAAGGGATAGCTGACACTGTATTAGGTACACCTCTTTTAGGTACTGGACACTTGAGCTTCACACAAATTGTTTGTAACAGTAAGCAGTGGAGCTGGTCATAGTCTGATCCAGTCTGGCCAACCATATACATTTGGCCCAAGTAGGTTGAAAAAGGCAGAATCAGCTGGAATGTAATTACAACTAACACTGTAAGTGTATTAGTTAGTTTGCAGTGTGACCGATTCCATAAAAGATGTGTTCTGTCCACTGAAATAACAACAATGTGATCAGGAAAGACACAAAGTGCTTAGAGAAAAAATATGCTTTCTGCTATCCAAATACAAAGAGACATTTGAACACAATATGTAACAGGATAATGGCACAACTAATTGTATATTTGACAGCAAAAACAAGGTAAGAGACAACTTTGGGGGAAGGGGGAAAAAATCATATTGCTATGAGTCCATCTATGCTCCAGTGAGCTCCTCGTTTCAATATAGATGAAGAAAGCTGGGCCTGAGGACAGCAGTGAGATATGTGCAGGCAGCTCGCACATATCTGATGATGTACCGGGCTGCCTGCACATTCTAAAGAGAGCACATTTTCAAGCTAGCCTATTATAATTGTACTTTTTTGCTGCAAAACGCCCTAGAGCAAGACTGGTATGCTCCATCTGAAGCGGCTGGTGTAGTAATGGGTCATAGTGATACATTCATACTGGGAGTGGTTTAATTGTATTATCAATCTCATCCAGACAGTGCTTTAGCTCCACAGCTCTGAACATGCTACTGTCAAACGCTCTGCATTAGTGTTGGGGAAGTGAGCCATGAGAAACTGGAGCCTTCACGTCTGTTTTATCAAGCCTTAAATGGGGGTTAGCTAGTTACATAATATATTTTTAAAGATTTGGGCAATGCCATCCCTCACTAGTCAACTTTTGTTTATTGTACTGTACCCTTCTGTGTCTTCACCGCTGTCCTTCACCTTTCTTTGTCTCTATATTCTCCTGGTGAAAGTCCCTTCTTTCTCACTTCATCAGCAATAATCTTTTCAGCAGATGCAGTGGTGAAGGAGAGTTTGGAGATAAAAGCTCAGGGAGCTGAGGAGTCCTTGGTCAGCCTAAGGCGAGGAGAAGGTCAACAGGCCTGCTAAGAAGGGATGTTATCATCTTGGTAACATGTTATCGGAGAGCCTGCAGTCCTGTTTATTTACAGTTATTGCTCCCTCTGGGTGCACACTTCAACGCCTGGGGCTGATTGCGCTGTAATGAGTTCAGGAACACAGGGAGGCAATGCAAGAAAAGAAGTGAAACAAGGGAGGCAAGAAGTCACGGGCTAATAACCTATAGGTCAGCAAGACAAAAAGAACAAGGTACAAAGGACCACACTGGTCAATGCAAAAATACATCAACAATAAAACATGGTGCATTTTTCAAACCAAAACAGTGTTTTTTACCATTCACCATTGAAGACAAAAACAAATCACCCCAAACTGGACACGAGGTACAGCTCCTGCGGTTCTGCTGCCCTCAAAGAAAATCTGTGATGCACTTTGTTTAGCATGATTTGTTCACTTGCCTCAGCAGTTCAGTCCAGCTATATATATATATATATATATATATATATATAGATATATATATATATATATATATATAGATATATATATATATATATATATATATATATATAATATATATATATATATATATATATATATATATATATATATATATATATATATATATATATATTTATACATGTATGTATATACATGTATGTATACATACAGTACGTGTGTGTGTTTGTGTGTGTGTGTGTGTGTGTGTGTGTATATATATATAGACATATAATTACAATTATAGTATTGTAATTATAGTATACAATTATAGTATATTACAATTATAACATAATTTATCAGAAAAATAAAGGAGAATTGTTTTGGAATGAACAACCTCCACTCCTGCAGAACAGGAACTTCTTTAATGTAGTTCATTGTATACTCTATCATAGACACTATTCACTACTGTATAAACCTAATACTAACTATTGTACTGTATATAACCTGATTTCAGGTGTAAAAAGCGCCTTTTGCAAAATATGAGAAAACTATATTATATCCAAATGATACTAAACTAGTGCCTATAAAAACACAATACATACTACTTAGTCTTAAAACTAGAGCACATTGAAACATGTTAAATAATATGAGCTGTTTGAAATGTCTACAGAAGAAATCCAATAAAGACTTATGCCCCCAAGGAGTGAATTTCAATAGTGTTTACTTGGAGCACTAGACCTACTAGATAGCTGCTTGGCTTCAGACCAAAATGTATTCTATCAAAATTCTGCTCCTGTCAGTATTTCGCTCATCCCTGTATATGCATATCCTACACATGAATTTGTGTTATC
This sequence comes from Betta splendens, assembly GCF_900634795.4. Lineage (NCBI taxonomy): Eukaryota > Metazoa > Chordata > Actinopteri > Anabantiformes > Osphronemidae > Betta > Betta splendens. Next base: position 6,993,767 of record NC_040884.2, read on the forward strand.
AAACAAACCCTGGCACATCAATGAAGCTCATTTCAGAGAGAGGTTTTCTAAATAAATCAGCAGAATAAACACGGACCGCTTGAAAAACATGAACTAGTAAAGCATTACAAATCCTTGCTATTTTCCCAAACTGTACAGTCTTGCCTAGGATGAAAAATGAGACGTCTGCTCAGAAACTGTGTTTATGGCGTCAGGAATTGCTTGGAAATGAATTACTGGATGAATCACTGGAGCCTTGTGCATGAGCACCAGTTTTGCAATTCAGAAATATGGATGCAGTAATATTCACTTACGGCACACTTGTATCATGACGCTAGAGGCAGGCCCTGAGCCAGTGAATAGTGACGTTCCAGATCACATTTAGAACAGAAAATAGCCTATAGCTAAAAACAAAGTTAAACCCATTAGTGTCACACCACATCTTTCAATGCCAATGAAATAACTACCATATGCCACTTCTTTTAATACATTGGCTATTTTTTCAATATGATCCAGTATCTGAACAGACTCCTGTCAACCTTTCCAAATCTCACAGCCACACCATGCATACAGTTGATAATCAAATCCTTTTGTTACTCAAAATTTCCAAAACAGCTTGCTGCTTCTAGCATTTGCTGACATTTTGAGACGGTGAGGGGCTGGCTGGGTCTCCCACATATAGCTCCTATCAGAGCCATCAACAATTAACTTACAAAACACCGGGGTTGTTTGTAGTACTTCCTGGCAGAGGAAGCATCTCCAACCAGCGCAACTGAGCCAGTGTTTTGACTTTGTGATTAGACGTCACTATATGCAACAGGCCTGAATGTCAGACAGGATTATCGCTCACTTTTATATGCTCTGCATTTCATGCAATCTTACTGATATCATTTTTCACCTCCCATGGCAGAACACTCGGTTGAGCCCCCATGAAGCAATCTGTAGTTAATATAATTCTCCAATTGACCACCTTGGGAGTGTTTGTTCAGCTCAGTTAGGGAAATTAGGGTAGCGAAGAAACAACAAAAATTTTGTGGAGTAAAAAGGTTATTATACATTCAATAGGTTTCTCAAAACAGAAATTCTGGTAACACCCTGGAACCTTCCCTTAGGGTCAATATAAGTCACCCCAACTCACACGACATGGTTTTATATAAAAGGGAAACTGTCAAGAGACAGTACGTGACGATAAAAAAAACAATAATAATAAAAAGCAATATCTTATAGACACAAATGGCCAATAAATAGCATAAATCAAAAGCAATGGTGTTGACAACAGCCAGCAGACAACTAAAATCTATCTCCATACTCTGCCCCTGACTTAAAAGAAAGAGAGAGGAGGGAAAACTGCTAAAAGGGAAAACAGTGGAGGCCATTTAGTGATTTGAGCAGTGAAGCTTCTCTGCTGCCAAGGACATGTAAGAGAGACAGAGAGACTGTGAGTGCCTCTCAATACATCAGATGTCAGGAGTGCTCCCTCCCACTCAGACGAATGGATCTTCTTTTGGAAAGCCCATAAGAGTCGCAGCAATTTAGTTGGTGAGCTACGTATATGAAAAACACAAAACGCTGAAAAGAAAATCAGAAGGTCATATGACTAAGCAATGCATGATACAAAACAACACAAGATTATTCCCCAAAACTTCGAACTAAATTAGAGACATACAGTTTTTGTAGCGCTGCCTCTCCCTCTGAGTTGTTTTATCAGTGAGAGAGGGTGGAAAGCTGTGCTCCAGGACACTCATTCTCAGAATTTGGCTTGATTGTAAAAACGCTTCCCTCTTCTTTAATCAATGAAAACTCAACTATCCTGATTCATGGGGCACTCCAGAGTTTATAAATATCTTCTGACAGCTTGAGTGTGTTCTCGCTCTACCATCACCAAACCACTATCCACCCACTGCCGGTGTTTGTAGTACACTGTTCCACTTGTACTTCCTTACTGCATTTCCTTTTGCAGCAGTCTCTCGTTTGCTCTTTGTTTCCATCTCTCCATTGGTGTCCTAAAAGAAAATATATTTTTGGCTTTGACTCCAATCGGTCATTCTTTAGTGAATCTGTGCAACCTCAACATGACAATTTCTGGGGTAAGATATGGCTGGATAGATTAAGTACAGTTACAGCAATGTGATGGGGGATCAGGAACAAGAAAGAAAAATGGAAGGCAAAGGGCAAAACATAAATAGAAAAAATATTTCTTTTTCAATTATCAGAGGTGAGGTGGTTTAATATCTATGGAGCAACTCCATAGATATTAAAAAAATATTTAAAAAAATCAGATGTAGTAGCCATACAGTACTTAGAAAAAGTCTCATTTAGCACATCAGTGATTAGTACACAATGTACAGCCAGATCTATTATTGTGTCCATTGAGCACATCTCTCATTCAGTGCATTGTTGTATCTGTCCCCAATACATTGTCTTAGTTTAACAGGCTGTGAAAAATGCAACATGTCGAGTTAATAAGTCAGACAAACAAAAATATTTAGATCCCAGTGATCTCAGTGTGAAAAAGCCTTGACTATGTGGGTCGTAACTGACATCAATAGCACTAGGTGCAGTCTACCACATAAGGCGGATGGTATTGAGTGAATTGATTGTAAGCTAGATAAGTCTATGAGTTTTGCTTATCAATGGACCTCATTAAACACTTGTCACCCCTGGGGAATTTCACCGGCCATGCAAGTCATTGTCAGCAGACGGCAGTCTGACTAATCAATGAGTGCTTAATTACATCTGGTCTACGGCCCAGAGGTACAGTAAAACAATATGCCCATACTGTCAGTGTCATCCTTTGTAGAGACAGATGGTTCTATAGACAGCTACACTGTGAGAATGCATTCACAAAAGAACTTGGGACTTAGCTAAAATGTCAACAGATGAAGTGTGTGACGAAACAAATGTGACAAGACAAGATAAGAATGTCATTTGGATTTCACTCTGAAAAACAATTAGGCTTCTGTTATCACTTTCACGAATCTCTGCCTCTTGATACAATGCACAACAATGGGCCAAGACTTAATGTTTATAGATGAACACATTTTCTATTGTCTACTGTGGTTCTGTGATGTCTTACATAAAAGGATGATCTTAATAGAAAATGTGCCTATAGCACTTAACACAGTCAACAAAAGCAATCACTAAGGTTACCCGTAAAGTATAAGTAGTAGAAGTATAAAGTCATAATTTCACTATAAAGTTCCACTGTATACTTGAGGTAATCATCATTCTGTAAGGTATCTCTAAGCAGAATGTTGAGAAAGGCTTTTAATGGTTTATAATGACTCTGTACCAGGGACACCTACTGTATGTAAATCTATCACTGACTTGATCAGCATAGGGCTGACAACAAAGTGAATTAAGCCTCATCTAAATGTAAATGAGGTTTTATACCTTTGGCAAACAGCTCACATAACCAGTGTCTATTTTAATAAACCAATTAGATTTTATTCAGTGCTATGCTAACGCCACAAAATAAAACCTGTACTTCACGTGGGCCAGGCACAGAACCTCGCTGAGTTATAGGTGTGCATAAATCTCAAATGAAAGTGTCTGTTTGAAATACCATGTTTCACCTATTCAATCTGTTTCGAGAGAAATAAAATCGACATAGGCTGTCATGAAAAACCATTTCAGTAGCTTTGAGAAATTTTAATGCCTGCGCACCACGCTGTACATGTGGCAGGTCCTTACACACTAGTCTCCAATTTCCTTCCTGTCATTGATATCAAAGATATCAGATGTATGAAAACAGCAGTCTATTTTATAAGCTTCGCTCATCCAGTATACTGCTGCGTCAAAGTTTGGGAACCTTGTGCTCTGCTTCTGCTTAATACTGTTTGACCATCTCCAATTAGCCCAGCACATACAACTTCTGATTGGCTGAACACATCCTACACTGGTATTCAACATTAGGTTGGGAAAGAACAGGAAGACAAGCTAGACAAATTCTAAAAAAAAAATTTTTTAATTCTAAAATCTAACTACAGCAAATCTAAGATGCTGATTATTTGGGTGGAGTAAAAAGTGATTTATGTGAACAGATTATTCAATATTCAGAAAATACTTTTTGCATTAGAAGATAATAACTCCTTGAAGAGGCATTTATAACTAATATCAAAGCTAACTTTAAAGAAAAGACACCATGTTTGAATGAACCAGCATCAAGACTTTCATTTGACATTACAGTAGCTGGCAAACATCAATTCATCCCCCAATCTAACTTTAGTAATGCATTTACTGGAAAGAGATTAATATCAATTCCATAAATCATTCAGGAGATGCATCCGGAGGCAGAGACACTGGTATGTTAGCTGATCTCAGCGTAGGAGCTTAGCACCCATTAATCAATGTCTGAGCTCCTCTGGCCATATCATTTGGGAAATAGATGAATTTATAGAAAGGCCAATCATCACACTGATTCATACAGAAATAAATTTAGATCTGTAGGCATAAATACTATATTTAAGCATTCATTTTCACATACCTCTTGCCCACTATGTACAAAACCTGTACAGCGTACAGCACGCCCCTCGTTTTTCTTTAAGCTGACTTCAAACTCTTTGTAAATCAATTCTCTTAGAAACATCATATTGTAATAGTAAAGAACTCCTTTAAAGAACATCTCTGACAATGACCCCCCACCAGAAATAAACAGCTCATCTCAGTCTACAGAACCTATAATGGGCTGGTCTGTGAAAATATGAAATCTGAGAACCATCTGAACCTAATCTCCAACACGGAGATCCAGTCTCAGAGAGCCCTGCTGAATCACTGATTTACTCTGCCTACTTGTGTGCTCAAGTGTACGCCTGTGTGTGGGTCGAACCAGCTGACCTTGTCAACAGTAAGACAGTTCTCCACTTTCACTGTCGTGTCATTCAGCAGTTGGAAGAAGTGGAAAACATAGGCCATCAACAAAGGGACTTGAGAGCATATTAACTTCATTCAAGTGTATATCAAAAAGTGAATTACCTGTTTATTGAATACACTTAATGTAAAATATTCTTTTGCTTGTTTCACAACTGCACTTGGTTGGTTGGTTGTACTCTACAACGTATTGACCCCTCAATATACAGACAGAGTACTGTCTGTTAGCTCATCGCTGTGTGTAACAATTTGCTTGTCATCAGACTACTGTAGGTCTCGCAGTGGTGAGAGAAATAGCAAAACCATGCTGCAAGAAAATGTTTCCTGCACTGACTTAAATTAATTACGATACTAACGATTTTAAGACACACCACTTGTGTATAAATCTTTATAAGAACTTTCCTATGATGATACTATTGTCAAAACACTGTAAATCACATCCCACTCAGCTCAACAGGCTCAATTTGTTGCAACACCAAATGCTGAGACATTTGAATATGCTGGTAGTGATTTTACGTAGTCAGGTTTATGTCGCATTATAAAAACGTTAATGTATTGGCAGTTTTGACAGCTAAGACGGAGAGCAGTCAATAAACATAATATACCAGATTACCATTCATTTTTTTACTATTACTATTTCAACATAGTCAGTTTACTACTCACCACTCTCAAAGCAAGCATCAAAAACGAGATGTCCTCTTCGAGGAGCTCCTGAGTATCCTGGTGGGCTCACCGTCAGTTTGTTCACATTCCCCACCAAAGCGTCCTCTGCTCCAGTTTCACTCCCTGAAAAAGACCAGGCTCAATTACTCAAAGATGCAGCATAAAATCAGATCACCTTATGAATGTTTATAAAAACAGTGAAGTCTGTACAGTATATTGTAAATGATGTATAAATATAAAGTGTGACACACATCCTAATGAGTCTAATTATAGATTGCTGACGTATGTAAGTGCTGCCATGACCCACTGTTTGCGTTTATGCACCTTGTGGCTTAAACGCAGTACACCATGAAAACACGTGTTCTTAATTTTTATGGCAAAAAATAGCTATTAACACTTAATGGTGTTGCATTGAGCTTTTGTTGTGTAACTGGTGTTTCACTTGCAAAAATATTAACCGAGTCCGATGCATACGTTAGATGAGTATTTGTAATTTGTCAGACGTTACCAAATGTGATTCTATTGAAACGAGTGTCCGTTCATTTTAATGTTAAGCAGCGTCCTGAGCATTTCCAATACAGCGGTGCCTACAATAGGTTGGTATCTCCTTCATTTTAAAAGGCTAACGGACGCAGAGCAGGTTATCTACGAGACACGTAATCAAATACCTCCAGCTACTGCAGCTAATTAGCTACACATCAGTCCACCGGCGGAGCTAACACGGCTAATTCAGATGATGTACAGTAGCTAGCTAGCAGACACTCAACGCCACTACACCGCTCCTTCACTTTAGTACTCCTCGTCTTTAAAGACGCGTCCGGCACGCTAACGTGTCGGCGGTGACACCTTTCTGTGACGTAATTTGTCTGCATACCGTTCGACTACTCATATATGTTGCTGCCATCTCTAGAAGCGCGGCTAGCTCCCAACACGCCGCTGAAAGGAGTCTTGTTTACATCCTCCTGAGTGCTAGCAGGAAGGTTAGCGCACTGCGCGTTAGCATCAACATAAAGGTACGCAGCGAGCCCGAAACGTGACCATTATGTGTGTGTGGCGGCGTGACACCGTGCGCCTCCGTTTGCTCGTGTTGCAGTGACGAGGAAGCCGGACGAAGCTCATGTTTACACACCGGTCTCGACGTCTCTAACAGTGCTCTCCTCCATCTTCCTCTCCATTCTGTTACAGAGCAGCCGAGCCGACGCTCCGTGCGTGTTGCCACGGCAACGGAGCAGGTGGAGGAGGCAGAGGCGCCGTCGAGACGTCGCTGCACCGCTGCACGCGCCACTTTACGTCCGATGGGGCTGTAGCAAAGCGGAGGATGGAATACAGCTGGACTCAAACACACGATTTACCGTGCACGCAGGTATATGTTTGACTCAGTAAGTCTGATTACGTCACACCCGCAATTAGTTCCTTAAGACTTTAACATCGCCTGAGGAAAAACTTTTCTTTCAAATTCAGATCACTGCATGTAACTTATTTTGTTGCAGCATTACCAGTGTTTTAATGTTTTCAAAAATCATTACATGCAGCAGCCTGACATCCAAATTATCCCGCAGATTGATTAAAGCTGGTGGTTTCTAAGACAATCGGAGCATAGACGTCATCAAGGCCAATCAAGCCTAGCCCTATTCCTTTCCCATTACAAAGGCTGCACCTGATTAAATACATCAAATGAGCAGCCACATAACTCCTGGAGCAGGAAGCATACAGGCTGCTGCTAATTTTCAGGTTATAAGCTGCGTGTAACAAGACCAAATGAATAAGACCAGGGAGAGGGCAATGATTTTTCTTTCTGTGTGTGCCCGGTATTTGATGGCAACCATCAACAGGCTGCTGAGTGGATAGGTCGGACTGATTATTTCTCAGCTGACAGGAAGAGAACACAGAGCTGCTGTGTAATATTTCGTTAAAATTGAAAATTGAATAGCTGTCCTCCGTGCTATGTCATTTCTTTTACACTATGCCGATTAAAGAGCTCTATGGTCGCGCAATCTTTCATTTTCAGGAGGGTTACTAGAATAGAAGATAATAGAGATTTTTTTTTTTTAACAAATTTGGACGACTTGCCATTTGGGATGAATAATATAAAAACAGAACCAAAACTCACATTTGATCATGAAATATAACAATTGTAAATTCTGTAATGACCTTATTTATTTCAAATAAAAACATTCATTTTTTTAGATATAATAAATAAAAATAAAAACTTTCTGACTAAGTACAGAGATGTATTAGTACAAGCAACATGATAGTCTCAGAAAATCAATAACAAGGAATTCTAACCTCTATCGAGTTTACAGTATATAAAAAATGTGGCTATTGTGGGGATTGCTAGTGGCACATTACACCATCACAGCATCACAAAGGACAAAGGCAGACACGTTTATGTTTCTCGCCTAAAGCTCAATGCGTGTGTATGTGTTCGCTGCTGAAGAAAATCTATGCTTTGGTATTTGTATTTGAGGAAGTACAGGGAAACCCTTTTTACTGTGGTCAGCTAAGGGCATCCACACATCACGTTCATCGTCGGTGAAGGAGGAAGTCATGCAAAAACCAAAACACGAGGCACAAGTGGGAGGGAATCGGGTCGGGTGCTTGTAAGAGGCAAGGTGGGGGGTTTAGTGGGCGACGCAGGGAGCAGCCGGCAGTACACAGAGAATCACTATGGTGACAGGAATCAGAGGACTCAGAGGAGTGGGTCTGGGTCAGAGAGGAAGGCTTGAGAGACAGCTGACTGAGAAATCAGCCCTCACTCTGGATGATTCAAGTGACAGCTCCCCCCAGGGCTTCACCAGACCAGCCGTCCCCAGAGACCGCCAGCTTTACAGCACGGGGATGTGGCTCGCAGCCCTTTTTTCTGAGGAGCAAGCGTTAAATGGAAGTGAAGCCAGGACAGCACAATACGGCGCCATAACACATTGACATTGCTTATGATACCTTCACACATCCTGCTGCTGGAGACAGGCAAAACAGGCAAAAATGTGCTCATTTATAACAATATTATGTGCGCATCCAGCGTGTGAGTCTCTGCATATTTTCTATTCATTAAACACTTTCCTCGCACTTCCTCTGCTTTCTACCCTTCTGTCGCCAGATTATCATCAGCCACCCTTTTTCCCGTCACTCGCTCCGTTTCTCCCTCCCTCTCTCCACCGTGCTGGACACTGTCCATCTGAACAGATGGCCCAGTGTCAATAGGCTGCTATTAACTGGCCACTCTCCCTGCTCTGATCCCAGACGGCAAAAAGCACATTCAGAGCGCTGGGAATGAATCCCGCGCCACAGTGATGGCGCTACAAGTGAGACGCCGCCGAAATTAGCATTAGCCAAAACGATGCTCCTGTCAACGTTTCCCTGACTCTTACAAGGATGAGTGTTTGAGCTTTTTTTTATACGTATATATTTCATAAACACCTGCACATTCTTCCTAGATGCAGATAGACCAGTGTGAGTCATTACTCTAAAGTTTCTGTTATCGACCGAACAGGAATCTAATGAATCACGGTCTTAGCTCATATCTGCTCTTTTTTATTGCTTGTTTTTCCCGTCTCCGGGATCTCCTGCCGTGCCCGTGATCAGCTGCTTCGTCATCTCGGTGCCACGCCCTGCTGGGGACGAGGACACGCACCTGACCTTGATACTCACATGAGCCCTACCCTCGTTTTCCCTCGCTAGCGGAGGTACCCTTCATTTCCACCCTGTGGTCGGTTCTTCATAACCTTAACACGTTTTTTTTTTCCTCGTTTCATTACTTGTTCATAAAGTGCTGAATGATTTCTTTTTCTGGGTGTCTTTGTTGCCCCTTTCCCATTTCTAAAATTGTAATTAGAAAATAGAAGCAATTAACAATTAATTCATCCCAGCTGCATGTTTGATATGATTACCGAGCACAAGCGCTCCATCGTTATGTAGCACCATGAGTTATAGACTCACATGATGAGGAGAAGAGAGAAAAATCTCAAAGATAGGAGTGGCAACGAGAGGAAGGGATGTTGCTAGAACAGTCTTCCCACCTTGTGGTGGCGGAGTGAACTGTAGCTGCATCAGTGTGTGAGAAAATGGGGGTGGGGGGGGTGGAGAGAAAGTGATGCAGAGAGAGAGGCAGAGCGAGAGTGGGAGGGAGAGCCAAGGAGAGAGAGCGAGCGGGCGAGCGAGCAAAAGGGAGGGGAGTTTAAACTAAGTGCTATGTTTTGGGACAGGCTAATCTGCTAGCGAGCAGTGTGAGGATCGGAGCGTATTGTGTGTGCCAGTGTGCGGGGGACAGATAAGGGAGCCAGCCAGCCCGACCCAGCGACTGCCTGCCTGACTGCCTGACTGCCTGTTTTAATGTGCTGACTCTTGGGAGATTAAAAAAAAACCAGCGCATTGACTCCTCAGACGTGTGCGGAGACCCTGGGCAAAAACGCCACCAGTGCAGCCACAGCCAGCAGAGGTGCATCAACAGACAGGGGCGAGAGAGAGAGAGCGAGAGCGAGAGAGAGAGAGAGAGAGAGAGGGAGAAAACACAGAGGACTGAAAATCCCCACTCCAAAATCTGAAAATTAAATAGGATCGTGTTTTTTTTTTTTTAGTTGATTTCATTTTTTCTTTCTTTCTTTTTGGCGTTGCCGGGACTGACTCCCAACTGTAGCAAAGAACAAGGGGGAAGCAAAGAACTGAAGAGAACCTGCGAATAGAGAGGACAGAACGAAGCGAGAGAAACCAAACACCAAATCTGAACATGTTCGAAATAAGCCGAACACTCAACGCCGCTTTGTTGAGCAATGAGGTAAAGAGACTTGGATTCGCTTCTTCCTCCACCCCTCACCTGTGTCTGTCTGCTGCCAACCATTCTGTCATGTGTGTCGTCGCGTGTGCTCGGAGCGGAGCGAGCGGGCGATGGGGGACGGCGTGGGGGAGGCGGCGGGAGAAGGGGGACGGCGGCGCTCGTCCCGGGTTGTGGGTCTGTGTGGAGCCGGTGCTCAGGCTTCACATGTGGGTGTGCACATGCTGCAGGTGTGTGTGTGTGTGTGTGTGTGTGTGTGTGTGTGTGTGTGTGTGTGTGTGTGTGTGTGTGTGTGCTCACACATGTATCTGTGTGAGAGCCCCCCCCTTCATGTTATCCCCCACTCCCTCCTCTGTTTTGTACCATTCTCACCACTCTGGCTACTGTTACTCTCTTTCCTCTCGTGCCTCTCCTTCTTCCCCTCTCTCTCTCTCTCTCTCTCTCTCTCTCTCTCCCCCCCCCCCCCCCCCTCTTCTCCCGTGTCCGTGTGCGAGTGTGTGTGCGCGCGTGTGGGTTCTGTGAGCAGCATCTCAAGATGATGGCGAGGTACGGGCAGCTCTCGGGACTAGCAGCCAGTGGCGTGGGCGCCGTCCCCGAGACGCACTCGCCTCTGTTTCCCAGGGATCTCCTGTCGCCGTCAGCCCTGATGGGCTGCAGGTCGCCCCTGGTAAGACGACAGACAGATCCACATCCCTCCCTTCATGGACGCACTGTGGGGAGGCATAGTACTGAGAGCACAAAAGAAGCAGGATGGAGTAGGTGTGCATGTGTGTGTGTGTGTGTGTGTGTGTGTTGTGTGACAGAGCAAATGAGCAGAAAGAGAGCAAATCAATTGTGGGATTGTGCCTGTATCCCCAATGGAGAGTGTTAGGAAATATTTACATTGTATTGTTTGTTCAATTACGGACGCCTACTCTGTCTTTAGCCTCTGCCAGTCAGACTGTTATCAAGGGTATCGGAGATGTGTGTGTGTGTGTGTGTGTGTGCGTGTGTGTGTGTGTGTGTGTGTGTGTGTGTGTGTGTGTGTGTGTGTGTGTGTGTGTGTGTGTGTGTGTGTGTGTGTGTGTGTGTGTGTACAGTTGGTTTGTTAGGTCCTGTGAATCCCGGCACTGTTGGTTTTGAACGTTTGCATTCCTCACCTGACGAGGAACGAACTTTGGTTGTGAACGCGTGAGCGCCGGCACGTGTGACGCGCCGAAACTTTGCCTAAAGACCTTAGAGCGGACGTGTTTCAGGTCTGGTGCGTGAGCAGTCACAGGGACGCGGCGAAGGAATGGGCTGTTTGGCACCGAAGGCGGCGTTACTCTGCCTTTTCCGTAGCAGCGATGACTCGAAGGGGAAGAGGAATGAGAGCAAAAACGGGGCATGAGAAAAACCCTGAGCGTTTAGGCGAACGCCTTGTAAGAAAATCCCTGACTCGCCGCATTAGAGCGACATGAAGCTGTGGGTGTCTAATCCGCTGTGGGCTCTTCATTGGTTCGGCTCCCCTTCAAACTGGCTCAGATCCACAGCCCAGAGCCTCCCGGAAGCCTCCGTAACCCACTGTCACGCTGCTGACTGCACCCAGGGGTTCCCGTCAACTGTATGCAAATGCGCGGCAGGGATGAGCGGCGGAATGCGTCCGCGAGGACTTGGACTTCAGAACTGTTTGTGTGTTTTTCCTTTGAATTCTCCCACGAGTTCAAAGACGTGCGTCCAGCGCTTTGTTGTTATTACGCAGCACACAAAACGAATGTTTCTCACTGCCCATTCAGCCGCACAACAGTGTTATCTGCTGTTTGCATAAAGCTGTTGGACCATAAATTATTTGTTGAAACCAGTGGAACTAATTAGCTGCATATATTATCTAACTGCGACTCATGTGTTAACATATTTTGATGCGTCTTATCGGCATCTGTTGGAGAAAATTTGAGAGAACTGGTGAAGTGGTGAATTCCAGGGTGGAATGTAATAATCAGGTGACATTAAATCCAGCAGTAATGAAAATAAATGAAGGGGCAAAAGCAGAAAAAAACAACAAAATCAATTGTAAATATTTTCATTAATAGGAGGCGAGCGTGATCTTCATGATGCACAGTTACATTTCTAGGAAAACGGTTTGAAAATGGTCGTTTCTTCAGATGTTGCACATTTGTCATCAATGTGTCGCTGGTGATGAGGCGTGTTCATGCGTGTGCGTGCGGTGAAGGCTTGAGTGTGTGTGTGCGTGTGTGTGTGCGTGTGTGTGAGTGCGTGCGCGTTATGATTACCCTGGTTAAAAAAGACCATCGTTATAGTGATTAATGATGCTTTCATTAAGCACAGCAAGATCATTTGCATACATTAGATAAATGTGCTGGAAGAATCTGGTGGCTTCAGTGAGTAAAGTCTCCAAAGCAGCACCACATTCTCCACACTAGAAAAGGAAAAGACACGCTAAAACAAACGCATTTTATTATCAGTCTTTTTGAAGATATTATAATTAAAAATAGTCAGAGTTCATTCACAGTATTAGATGAATCTGAAGCTAATCGCTTTCATTGACAAATATGACAATTGCCTGTAACAAAGTTGACCGTTACTTCCCGTGAGAACTGGATTCGATCTTTGGTTTGTGACGTGTTTGCGCGTGAGCGTGTTCTCGGCTGCACGTTGTGTTTTTGAACTGTTCGACGGTGGATTAATAAGGGGAAATTCAAGCCGTCAGAACACAGAGGAGAGCGAGTCGCATCCCTGTGTTCACAATGAGCATCTGCAGCATCACTTCCAGCGCCCGGGTGACCGGGCAGTCGCACCCATGCCACAAAGCCAAAGTGACTGGAAATCAAAGAACACGTGAGCAAAAAAAATGAATTGCAAATTATTCTGTATTTCGGCGTCTGCGATCTAATTTTCAAAGGCCGCGACTAAAAACCTGCAGTGCGCCGTGCTTCAGAGCTGAATGTTGCTAATTTGCAGAAAGCTCCACTGATTACCCACTGCAGGCAGCTGCCGTTCTCCATGTGACACTGGGCTTTGTTTGACAACTCCAATCTTTACTGTTCGAACGTGAGGAAAAAAACAAAACACAGCGTCGCTTTTCAGAAGAGGTTCACAACAACAAACAGGCAACGAAGGAGGCAGCAGAGAAGGGCTGCGTGGCACAGGCAGCGACCGTGGGCAGCAGCCAGGAGATAGTTAGAGGTCATCTCTATTTCATAACAATGATTAGCTCCTTCCATCTGCCGCTCGCTGCATTTCCCCTTTCCTTGATTGCAGTGTTTTCTGTATCCAGGAAATTAGTTCATTTATGCAGCGCAGCCCTGCCGCGCGTGAGGCACGAACAGGTGCAGCAGCCTGAGAGGCGGCGCTGAGGGAGAAGGAGCTCACGGAGAGGAGCGGCGCCGCCGAGGACGCTGCCGGAGTCACACAGGACCGAACCAACGGGTCCGTGTGTTACACTGCACTGAGACGCAGCGATCTGACAGAGACGCTGAAAGTCAGTGTGGCAGTGACGGAAGCAGAGTCAGTGTGAGGAGATGAACACCGCGGCTCATCTAGCCCTCGTTCTGTCCAACTTTGAGCCACGGAGAAAAACGTTCATGCTTAACATCACACATGCAGCATATTGGCAGCCTATACGTACATCAACACGCAGACCTGTCTCGTGCAGAACATGAAGCGAGCGCAGACCGCTCCGTGTGCATTGTCTCGTGTTTGCACTTGATATGAGCACATGTGCTGTGTCAGTGATGGGAACACAGGCTGAGCGGCACGGCGAGGGGCCCCGAAATGTGCTGGTGGAGCGTGTGTGTGTGTGTGTGTGTGTGTGTGTGTGTGTGCGTGTGTGTGTGTGTGTGTGCACATGCACGCGTGTGTGCGTGTGTGCGTGTGTGTGTGTATGTGTGCGTGTGTGTGCGTGTGCGCACATGCACGTGTGTATGTGTGTGTGTATGTGTGCGTGTGTGTGCATGTGTGTGTGCGCACATGCACGTGTGTATGTGTGTGTGTATGTGTGTGTGTGTGTGTGTGTGTGTGTGTGTGCACATGCACGCGTGTGTGCGTGTGTGCGTGTGTGTGTGTGTTTGTGTGTGTGTGTGTGTGTGTGTGTGTGTGTGTGTGTGTGTGTGTGTGTGTGTGTGTGTGTATGTGTGTGTGTGTGTGTGCTGGCCACCAGTGCTGCAGGGAGGGCCTAGTGATCAGCAGCTGAGCCTGCGTCCCGCTGGGAACCATCGCTGCAGAATGGAGCAGGTGTTGCGAGCTCATGCACGCACACGCCGCCCCCCCCAGCACGCACGCCGCACACACACACACACACACACACACACACGCTCACAACTTAAGTGAACTGTCTGCTGCTTCCGTGTCTCCTGGAGTCTTTTTTGCTCACGCCCAACCCAGTAATTTCTCCCGTCCGCAGGGTGCCTTTTAGTGCGTATTTCATCACAGATTACTGTGTTTCTGATCATTATCTTTTCTTCACACCCGTCGACTTCTCAGACAAAACATGTGACGGCCTGGAGATATGGATGCGATCCATAAACAACCTAAACCTGCAGAATAGCTGTTGCTCATGGCTTTCCACATTCAGGCTTTGACCTGGAAGTCACCGCCTGAAATTTCACCTATTTAATGGCGCACGACAAGACTCTGCACAGTCTGTGCACCGCTGAGCGTGTCGCTACGTGCACACACACACACACACACACACACACACACACACACACTGACTGAACGCACGCACGCAGAATAATCACCAGCGAGCGCGAGCCATAATCAAAACGTAAACAAAAGGCTCATACAAGCAAAAATGAGAACCTGCTATTGTTCTCAGGCCGATCCAGATAACGTGCAACAACAATACATGTGTTAAAATATACGCCGAGGAAATGAAAAGGAGGAAAACAAAAGGCAAACAAATGTCAAGCATAATGCAAATGGACACATGCTCACTGTTTAAACTGCACTGAGCGTCCTGAGCTCAGGCCTGTGGATCCTCCTTGGGATTTGCCTCACATCACTGGCTGCATTTACACCGTGCAGTAGGTTGAACAAACAAAATAATCTGCCCTCATGTTCTTTTCTTCTTCATTTAAATAAACATCTCTCCTCTTTTGCTTGAAGAAAGCGTTTTAATGTCACAGGCAAATTTGTTGACTCGCTTGGACAATGTTTTCACATTCAGCCGAAGTTATTTCATTTACATGGTAGGGAGGGAATAATAATCAGACTGGACCGGATGAAAACTAATAGTTACGCGTTACTCGTAATTACAGAAAAATGCCACATTCGCTCCGTGACGTCACATTCAAAGGTTCCTGGATGAATCGAATGTAATTTTAGGCTGACGTTTCCTTCAAAGAGCTGCCTGAGGCTTATGTGTCGGATCACGCAGGTTTACTAAATTAATTAGAAACCTGACAGTGACATCAGCGTATACTGTAGACATGTCAGCTTTATAAACCCTGACAATGGAGGCATTAGCCGGTACAAGCCCTCTACTGACCTGTCAGCATCAGTGATAATGTCACTATGGCAGCTCTGTCATCTCTGCTTCAATACACGAATCTGTGATGCAAAAAAAGGTGATGGGAACACATTAAATCAAAGGTTTCAAAAATGACCTTTATAGATTTGTTACGTGTGTCGACACCAGAGGAAGCTATTGTGCAGCACGGGTCCATTTTGTAGATGAGGACTCCGGACCAGACAATGTCTGTCAGTCATTTAGGAGCAGCTTTGACCTGCGTCTTATTGTTGGAGGCTCAGTGGCTGTTGATGCCGGACTCACGAACGCTGCCAATGTCTGAGTAACGGCTGATGAGCGCTATTTTCCTCCTCTCAGAACCCAACGCTGTTAGAGGCGATGCCGTTCCATTGATTCCCTAATTAGAGGGGACGAGGCCTCGTATCTGGGGTCACCATGAATAAATGATGGACGTCTGACTCGTGCGTCAGCTCCGGGGAGCGGCCCCGGCCGCCGGCGCCGCTGGGACGCGTCCGTGTGCAGTAGTTGGGGCTCGAGTGATCAGTCGGTTCGGAAAGTGGCTTTAAACGCGCGGCGGCTTCGTTTCCAATTGATCGGCTGGAGTGGAGCAGCTGTTCGTGAAAGGGCAGCTGAATCAAGGGAAAACATGGAGAATGATGAAAATAGCGCAGGTATTTAGATCCGGGGGGAGCAAAACCCCAAACCCCCTCACGCGTCAATAACCAATGCATCATATAATATAACATAATGCTTCAGTTCTACCTGTGCATCAGTGACTAGACTGCAAAGTGAGGTAATTAATATTACCTCAACCCCTTTCTATATATACTGTAGTACTGTGTTTGTCTACCTCGTTGCATTCCTACACTTTCTTATCTTTTTTAATATAACATTATAATTCATGTGTTTGCTCAGATATGAACTATGTACACAGTGTCTTGTTGTTTCTCTAGTGGAAAATCATTTCTACAGCAGACTGTTTTTTTCCGATTGGCTACACAACACAAAATAATTGAAATATGTCTCTAAGCATATAGACATTTAAACTGAAACCCGGTGGATTTTTCATTGTTTATTGCCTACTTTCTTTTCTCCGAGCATGAGAAATGGCAGTTAAGCATGAAGTGACATTTGAAGCGCTGGTTTTGTGCTGCGTGGGCACGGCCGGGTCCGCGGCGCCGTAGGCCAGTCCTGTGAAGAATTCTGGATGCGCCTCATTTCTGAAAGGTTATTCCTTATCACAAGCCATAGTGCAGCCATTTACGCAGATCTGAAAGTGTGGGACTTTTGATCAGGTTGCTAATGTCATTACGGGTCGCAGGTGGCGTTTCAGTGACGCGGCAGGAGCGAGAAACGGCTAAAATAAACCCGGCGAATACAAAGTCTGGCTGTGTGTGTGTGTGTGTGTGTGTGTGTGTGTGTGTGTGTGTGTGTGTGTGTGTGTGTGTGTGTGTGTGGTTCTGGAGGGAGGGGGGTTTATGATTAAAGCTTCTACCAGATGGACCGCAGCAGTTGCCCTGCGTGCACGTGTATGCCCCCACCGGGATCAAACGTAAACGGGCCCAGCCCCGGAGCCCACTGCCCACCAAACACCACCCACCAAACACCACCCACCACCCTCCACCCATCACCCACCACTGCAGAGTGGCCCTTCACACTGGAAGAAAGCACATCAACTGGGAATCAAACAGCCTTTGCTTTTCCAGCCATCGCACACATTCAGAGAGCTACACCCATGATAAAGTGCACTAATACACTTCCTACTGAACTGTAGGTATGAGAGACAGTGAACAGCACGCCTGAAGTGAGTGTGAGCTGGTGGCCTGCTGAAGCTGAATGTCACCCCAAGCTGTGGACCGCTCTGTTGTCCAAATGGACACTAATCCACCAGAGTCCTGTTGAGAATACTGTGCCTGTGCCAGAGCACATGCCAGACTCAAGGCCAATGCAAAGCTAAGCCTCAGCACCTCCACAAACCTTCATCTGCCTCGTCCTGCCTCCGATACTGTACGTGAACTGCAAGATCCTCTAGAGGAAGAGACGAGGTGCGACACCAAGGTGTGAAATAGTTCTGATATGCACCTTATAGTGTTTAGCGAGTTTGTTATTATTTAAGACGTAGTATTTATTTAAATGACGTCTACAAGGAGCGTGTTTCTGTTCAGTATCTGCAGCCAGAACAAACGCAGCACAGCTCCGTTCTGGGCTCAGAACGCGCTGATGTGAAGGTAAACGTCGGTGACACCGGTTAAACGGACTGCGTCTCTGCTCGACGGAGGCGCGGCCTCGGCGCTGATGCCTGGTTCGGCCGCACTGTAACACGGAACCGCCTTTGGACCTGGAGCAAAGTATTCAGTCATGAGCACATCATCAGCTTTTTCTACTCAGTGATAAGATTTGGGCTCTTAGATCATTAGCACGTTTAACAATTACAATGAAACCTGCGCCGATAAAGGCTTTCCTGCAGTTTGAAAGGACGCGTCCTCCGGCTTCCGCCCACTGAATTGTCAGAGCACCGAGGCGCGAAGTGGGAGAGAAAAGGACTGAAGGACTGGATTAGGAGCAGACATGGATGGATGTTTGCGGCTCCTCCGGCCGTGGCACCGCCAGCACCGCGCCCGGTGCCATCTGCGCCGCGGAGCCACTGGTTCATGAACGTAGCGGCCCTGGTCTAAACACTGACAGCGACAGTCCGGGCCTCCCCCCCCCCCCCCCCCCCCCCCTCGCGTTAATGGCCGTCTCCTGCCGGGGATTCGGCGGCGCCGATGGTTGTCGCCGGGCAGAGACGGGAGACGACTCGGAGGCTGCGAGTCTCATTTGCTGATTGTTACCGGCGGAGGGTGGACACCTGCCAGGAAGGAGGTGATCATCAGTCTGAGTAGCACAACAAGACGCTTCTGCTGCCAGAACTTCAATGGAGCAACTAAATCTATCCTTCAAGGGCGAATCAAACAGAGGCTGAGTAAGCAGCGGCATACTGAGGAGCCTGTTCTGCTCCAATAAATGTATTAGACTGGGATGAAGTCGACCAGCGCTGCATTGTTCTCCGCTCCATCACAGCACAGTCGCCATTCATTTTGATGAGCACACACCAAATTCAGTGCAAAGCGCACGTTTGCTGCTGGTGTTGTCAATAATCAAGGTATTTTCCTCCAGTGCTTTGAAGTAACGCCTCCGCCGGCATCATCACGTCTCCTCCTTTAAATAGAGTCTTATTATGCAGATTGAAACGCAAGGCAGGTGTTGAAACACTGGATCTGACAGTTAACAAGACTCACACTGCGCGCACCCACAATTATCACCGTCTCCTCGCTGCATACTCAAGCGTGCGTCGACTCGTCGTCCGCGCGCGCCGCCGCCGCCGCCGCCGCGCGTCGCACACGTGGAGATTGGACGCGAACGGATGTTTTCAGGGTGTGGTCGAGCACGAGCCCCGCGAAGCCGACGCGGGTCCAGGACCGGTCACGAACGAGCCGCATTTCAGCCGGCGAATCGGAACGTCACTGGGTTCACGCGCGCACGTGCGTGCGTTCGTGAGGCGCAGCCAATCAGCGGGATTGCTGCTGCTCCCCCTGGGCTACAGCCACAAAAGCTTTTTAGCCTTTAAAACTTTACACGGGGAAAGAAATATCATTTATTATACGCAGCATCAGTCACCGTCTAATCAGCCAACCAATGCATCCAATCAATGCAGTGCACTTTATTGTGTAAATTCTGACAAAAAGAGAAGAGCAATAAAAGGGGCTGTTTTTAGTAGCAATTAAAAAAGGCTGTGTTAGATTTTATTTACTACAAGACTTCCACTTTAAGTATAGAGACTGCAAATCCATAAGATAAGCTGCGCAGCAATTTCTCTAACATCCAGAGAGTGAAGCGTCTCAGCATGGATGCCCTTGATAGAATATCTCCACCACTCCCTCCATCTGTCCATACACATTATTACAATGCTCAGTGTGTACCCTTAACTAGGACATGGCAGCAACATGGTTCCATCTCTGAGTCTGTACACACACACACACAGAGGCACACACACACCGTAACACAACGCACTGAAAGAGCAGATTGTGTTTATAGCTAATTTACTGAGTAGCGGCAGTCACTTTCATTGCTTTATAAAACCACGGTCCTGTAGAGCAATTTAGCGAAATGGCACGCCGAGCGTGACAACTGTGAAGGACTATTTTCACTTTCAAATCATATTCTCATTTGAGGAAAAGGTTACGTGGGTCATATTACAGGAGGCGAAAACAACCTCCAAACACTGTCCTTTGTGAAATAAGGAAATGATCGCCCTGTGTTTCCACCCAGCGTTTTACTGCCTACACACACACACACACACACACACACACACACAGAGCGGTTGAAAGTTGACAGCACAGAAAAACACAGCGCACACGGAATCTGAATCTTGATGGGAAATGCGATCGGACGTCCCATTCCTGACAGTGAGAAATTAAAAAAAACAACTTGACCGGTGAGAATATTAAAGTGGGGGGGGGGCTGTTTTTTTCTGCGTCCAACGTCCGACCAAAAGCCTTTATTAAACTCAAAGGTCAGTGCAGGAGGATAAAGGATGGACAGGAAACTGAGGGTGTGTTGTCGGCTCTATTCAACTGCAAATTATGCTTCTTTCTGCTCTTTGGCTAAATACGATAGCGAGTCACACAACAAAGGGAAAAGGACACAAGGATTCACTTCTATTTTAATCCATTTCCTTTGTATTTCATTGCACATTACTCTCACTCTGTCGTTATATACAATTTGATCAGTACAAATCTCCAGACTGCGAGTGCCAGCATATTCTATTCTCTCTGAAACAATAGGGAGCTTGTTCAGCCCGTGTGTGTATGAACTGAGCGTGTGTTTCTCGGTGCTGCTCGGGCCTAATTGAAGGCGTAGTGAGGATTCTCATTAGTATGGCAGGCACATGGTTCCAGGAGGCAGGTTAGCTAGCTGCTAACCAGACAGGTGGACGGGTCAGGGTGAAGCATGGAGGCTGGAGAGCTTGAGTTCACTGCTTCCTCTTTGTCTGGCCGCAACATCATTCTCATCGTTCCTAACAATTTTTCATTCATTTTATAGGCTATATGGTGTACCTCGTGTTTACAAAGTGTGATTTTCTTTCACCTCCACTATTAAGATACTAGCAAATAAAACTGGACCTGATTTGCAGTAGATTGTAGCCGCATGCTGGAGGACTTTCAGAATAAAGTGCAATCATGAATCAGGAAGTATCCTGCGCTGGGAGCAGAGGAGAGATCTCTCTGATCTTTATCTTAATGGACATCTACCAGTTACAGCTCTGCCAGGCCTCACACAGCTGAATGCTAATTAAAATGAGATAGCAGAAGAATGAGAGCTGATGACTGCCTCTTAGTGCTGTGTTGTACATCCCGGGAACCGTACGATCACATGTTGAGGAGCTGATTATGTTGTGATCCCTTGTCTCGCAACATGATATTATATACTGTTTAATGTGAGACATTTGTGTATACAGACAGTGTATATAGACTGAGAGTCTACCTGTGTGTGTGTGTGTGTGTGTGTGTGTGTGTGTGTGTGTGTGTGTGTGTGTGTGTGTGTGTGTGTGTGTGTGTGCGCTGCCTGCCAGGTAACTGTTAAGGAAGGAAAGAGCTCCCTCTTCTTGTCTGCCTGAGATAAAGGCCAGCAGGTCTAACCAGCGTGCGCCAGGTTTGATGCTTAACGTGGAGCATTTGTTTTTCTTTCTAAATAAATATTCTTTATTAACAAATCACCTGTAGTGACGATTATAATTAGCCAAAGTAGCCGAATTGTCCACATCAAGGGACAGGCGACAGCATTTCATTAACAACATATAATTACTCCTTGAAATAATAAACATAGCGTTTTTGCACTTTTGGACTTTATTATTCTAAATTATGAGCCGCTCATTTAATAACAACCCGTTTGTGCAGTCGCGTTATGAATGTTGTTCGAGCTGTAAACCCGACAACTACAGCGATGATGCAGATATGTCTTTGAGGTTACGTGAATACACCAACATAAAGCCACCTGGCACCCACCTCCCTGTGCGCTGCTTCCCGCCCCCACACCCCACGTCGGGGAGCGCACGAGCCTCCTTCGCTGGCTTCCGCGAACGTACCGCCCCGTCCTCCCGCAGCCAATAGGAGCGCGCACGCGAGGTGACTGGACATCGTATTTTAGAGAAAGATGCACAGGTTTTTAACTGTGAATCTTTAATTTTTTTGTTTTAGCGGATTCTCATATTTGCTTCGCTTGTTACGTGTTTTAGTGTTATAATACTTTTCTACATAGTGCGCGCGCGTGCATCCTCCTTCACGGGACAGCGCCGCAGGTCTTCCACACCCACGGGTTTGCTCTGTTTAGTATTTGGCTCCGGTAGACTCACGCCACCGACACAGCGGCTCATTCATCCTCTCCAGAAGCCGAGCGCGCGCTCACCGTCCTTACCGCCAGCAGCCCGACTCGAGAATGGTCATGGTGAGTAGCCCGGACGTAGCAGGACACGTGCTTTTGTCGCGGTTGCCTGTTTCGTTATTTTCCTCCCGTCCTGCCACCATTTATCGGTATGTTGACTTAGAGCCTAGCTTACGGTGGCGGAGAGACGGGAGGCGGTACAAGAGTGCAACACCTCCCCGCTTTGTTTCCTACCGACCACACCTGCACACGGACAGGTGTGCCCTCGCTGCACGAGTGTTTGTGTGCGTGCATAGCTGCTTTTCGCCCTAATTAGTGCAAATGATGGGCACTAAACAATTTCTATAGTTTTTATAGTTCTAAATATGTGACTATTTTGAGGGGACCTGGGTGAGAATTTGGTTTCTTGTGTGTTTTTACAACTGTAGAAAGGTGTGTGTGTGTGTGTGTATATGTGTGTGTGTGTATGTGTGTGTGTGTATGCGCGCGTGCGTGTAAGGAAAAGAGACAGGAGCATACGCACTCATGTAAACGTACAAGGGATTTTAACATGCACCCAGTAATAGCTAATTTATATACACAGTGCTGCGCAGGCATCCTATTACCATAGTGCCCGAGGCTGCAATCACTCTCCTAGAGCTCCGCTCCGCGCTGCTCTGCCCGGCTCACTCAAGCACAGACCTCAGCGGCGATTGATTGCTTTGCTGGGATTCAGAAAGCCTTTTCTCTGCCAAGCCAGGCTGAGGTTGGCGTGTGCCGACGACGGCTCGGCGCCAGCCAGAGAGCGAAGGTGTTAACGCGGAGGGAAGTGGGGGGGGGGGGGGGGGTGAGGCCAGAGGCTGACAGGCAAGCCAAAAACCCAATCATAGGCTTTAAAAGGAAGGTGTGTGGGGGGAGGGGGGGTGCTGGGCGGGCTCTGACCTTCCAGCTGAGCAGGCGACTGGGCGGGTGGCTGCGGGAAGGAGGGGAGGAGGGAGCGCGGTGGGAGGGGAGAGAGGGGAGGGGAGGGGAGGGGAGGGAGGCTTTGCTGCAGCCCGGCGCTCGCATCCACGCTCACCATTCTCTCCTCAGCATCTGTGGAAGAAGGCAATGCGTGCTCCGTCCGCCTCCGGTGCGCCGCTCTCCGCTCGCTGCTGAGACTCGGGCACAAACAGGAAGCGAGGCAAAGTGAGAGGAAGGGAGGCGGAACGCGCGCGAGACGGTGTCAGAGGAGAGTCACACAGGACGAGGGCAAGACAGAGTAGGGAATTTTCACTGCTGAGGCGTTGCTGTAGCTGTTGTGTGAGGAGAGAGCGCGCGAGACTACGGCCGGCGTCTCCCAAATGGAGTGGAATGGGTTTAAGATGGTAAGAAGAAGCTTACGGACAGCCTGCCACTCATCACACTGCACGTTATTAACCATTGTCTCATTTTGGGCGGTCTGCAGTGCATAGAGTTGGTTGTAGTGGTAGATAAACAGCCAGGGGGTATTATCTTCCTGCAGCGCAGGCAATGCAATGCAGTGGGACTGAGGTTTCCTTTCACAGGGGAGGGGGACGTAGCGTGGGGGTGGGGGGCTGTCAGGGTTTATGGGCAGGATGAGGGATGGAAGGAGGCAGAGACCGATACCGTAAATAGAGGTGTGGAAGCAGGAGCAGGGATAAGGAATGATGGGAAGAGAGAGCGAGGTAGGGTTAAAATGGAGAACAGCACCCATTAAATGTTGGAGCCCCCCTCTCTTTTTTTTTGCCTTTGCACCACTCTAAAATATTTACCTGCTCACAGTACAATAGGAAAGGTGGAACGCACGTTGTTGATGCTGACGGTGACGCTGACGGTAGAACTGGACTTTGGCTGTGATTTTCACACATGAAAAGTAGTCCTCGTTAATTCTGCGTGTCCGGCTGCTTGTGTACACAGTGGGGGTGTGTGTCGTCCATGTGTAATGCCGGAGCTGTGAGAGGATGGAGTAGGTGTGCTGGAGCTGCGCGCATGCCTGGATTACAGCGTGCTGTCTAAGTTTCCGGCTCATTGCTTACGTGTCTTTGTAGGTGTGTGAATTTGTGGATGCACCAGCGTTTGCTCGATTTAGTGTTTGGCTGAATGTGTGAACGTGTGCGTTGGTATGAGGGAAATCATTATAAACTATCATGTTCCTTCTCGGCTGACAGACGCTCTGTAACTTTGCATGCGTATATTCAGGCATCCATCGCATCCCAGCACCACATGTTGACAAAACGTGGCCATATTTGTCCCCCGTGTCCTCTGTACACAGTAAGTCAGAGTTTAGTTCAGTGCTGAAACTGCGTCACCGTTCTGAATACAGCCAGTTCTGCTATTTTGCATTCTCAGTGTATGGGTCTGTTTGCAAAATGGTGCTCCTACTGTCCACAAAGCGGGCTCTTGGAGGTGTTATTCATATGTCGACAAGTAAATGTTTGATTGTTTGTGAGTTGGCTCCTTTCCATTGGATGCAATTAAAATGCTAACTAGAATTAAGGCAACTCCCCAGTTTGTGTCACTACTGACTGTAGCTGGTGGGCTGTCTGAAAACCCAGGCCTGTACCTACAGTAAATGGTGAAGCCTAGGACGGCCACATAAGGAGATGACTGTGAATGAAGGGAAAGTAGATATGATTCAGAAGGAGCTTGGCATCATTAAGGCCACATGCACACGCATTAGTCTTTATCCCCTTGTGGGGTTTTCTACATTGACACACATCTTTAGTATTAGCTATGTGCCTAACCACAAATCAAACCAAGACATAACTGTAATCTAACCTAAAACGGAATCATCGCTCTAAAGTTTAGTGATTTGCGGCACCTGCATCACATCTTGGTCCAAACAGGTGGTACATACACATACAGTATTGCACCAACGCGCATGCACCGATACACACAAACAGGCAGTGGCTCTATTACCCTCCGGCAGAACACGGTGAGCTCCAAGGTTACACATCAATGCTAATAGGGTGGGGTGTGTGAGGAATTTATTAGCTACAGTGGGCAGTCTGCATGTGTGCTCAATGATTTAAAGGCAACTCAAGATCCAAGGAACAAAGATGGGAGTAGGAGCCATGTAGTTCTGAGGATATTATACAGTGGGTCTGTGGAAGAATGACTCACATACAGTACCAGTCGTGAGATAGCCATTAAAAACAGAACATAGTAAGTAACATCCATGTTTCGTTATGTGTCTGTGTCATCGTCTTGGTGTATGTGTGTGTTAGGGTGTATATGAGTAGGGTGAGTCCTATAAACACAAACTAAATGGTTGAAGAAGAGGCGGTTCAGGCAGTGGAACACTGACCCCTTAATCTTCTTTAATTCCAGCGTCAGTATCCAGCACAGTAGATTAAACGCACCTTTAAATGTTGGTGTGCGGTAATTATCAAACTGTGTCAGACAGTTTTTAGGTTTCTGTAATATAAATTGCTAAACTTGATATTTATTACAGAATAACACATAATTTTCTCTCTGTAGCTGCTCTTCTATCAGCGTGTTTTTCTACACAAGTGGTTTGTCATAAAAGTGTACGACCAATTAGAATCATTACATGAATCCTTAGACTGTAGTAGGGTTCATGATGAGGTTGGTTTTTTAGACAGAATAGTGATATCTGAGTCTAAGAGCATTGAGTTGGATCCCACCTGTCTGGTACAGTAGTACTCTCTAGTCTACTGTAGGTTACACCATTTTAAAGTGACATTAACGTTTTTATCTTGTAAAATTGGAATGGAATGTACACAATGTATCTCGAAAGAAGTTCTCGTATGTACAATATTAGCAAATGCTAATGTAGCACGCTGTAACTGAAGAGGTCTACTTGTGGTTAGCACATTGCTGCCATTGTATAAATCAAGTAAAGACCAAATAATTCATCCTGTTTTATGTAAGGTGTGAGGTTTTCCTATTCCTCTGGTGTTTTGTGTGGGTTCACTATGCAGTCTGTCAGAGTTTTCGCAGCGCAGTGTCTGTATAAATATTGCTAAATATTTTATTGTCTTTATATGTCTTTTCCACTTTCATTTAAACAAAAGCTGGATGGAAGCAGTTAATGAGCCAAAAGCCTGTTTGAATAAGAAGCTGCTGTAACAATCTCTGTCCCAATTAGCACGCTTTGGTTTTTAAATATTCCTTTTGTGTGAAGCCTAAACACACATGAAGACTCACAAAACGGTCACGTTGAAAATTTAATAGGCTTCCACAGCGATTTCCTTCATTTATTTAAAATGTTTTTTCCCGTCTCTTTTAAAAACGCTAAAAATCTGAGAGGCATGGCAAGGCATTCTGCTGTGAGGGGAACAGCATTCACAAATACTAGACCTAATTCCTTTGGCAGCAGCTCAAACTGCTACAGACAGACACATAATCAGCTGGGGAGTGTTAGCGCCTCAGCCCACTAGCAAACACAGGACCGAGCCCTTGTTGTGCATTGCTGCTTTTCAGAATAAATATCCGGATAGAAAATACAGTGGGAGAAAAGGTATTCATGTGTATATAGCTCTTTGTTCAGTCAAACGTACAGAAGGAAAGAGGAACGCTGGCTTTCTCAGCTACTTTACTCTTCATTCTTCCTCGATCCTCTCCCCCCCTCGTCTACGCTCTCTCCCTTCCTCCCGCTTTCCTCTCATCCTCCACTGTACCCTGTGTGTTTTGGTATTCATACAGATGTTTGGATTTGAGTGGCAGTTTCTCCTGAGACTGTGCACCAGTGACTGACTCGTCTCATCTGCATTTTGCATCCCAGGAAAAAGAGAACAGAAAGCATCAGAAAGCATCAGCAGGCACACTGGCTGTGTGTGTGTGTGTGTGTGTGTGTGTGTGTGTGTGTGTGTGTGTGTGTGTGTGTGTGTGTGTGTGTGTGTGTGTGTGTGTGTGTGTGTGTGTGTGTGAGAGATAGAGAGAGTGCTGGTGCTGTTGCTGTTTGCTTAAAGGATCTTTCAAGGTCACACTTTCGAGAGGCCTCAACACCTCTGACTTATTAAACATTTATACGTTTCTGTAACCAGCTGAATTATAGATTAAACATGCTACTGAACATGCTACAAAAAGGAACCATTGTGGTTGGTAATAGACACGTAGCGTTGCAAACACACGATCCCGTATGACTACGTTTAGAGAATCTGCGAGGGGCCACTGTTCGATGTTGTAATTCTGGTGCTGATAAACTTCATTTTATACAGACTCTATACAAATTGCGAGCAGCAGAGAGATGCATGCTATCTGATGGCTGCCAGCTGCCAGATGAAAACGCTGTTGTGGAATTTTCTATGGTAATCAGCCTCTATATGTTGTCTCCCTAGCACATGCCACAGCAAATGAGCAGATATAGTCTCCTATGGGCATTTTCAATTACTGCGCACTGTACAGCAGCAGGGGGGATTAATCTGCTCGTTTGAATGCATGCCACACTTAACAGTTTAGCTGCTGTGCCGCAGGCCTCATCTTTTAGCTGTGGTGGTATACGTTCACGCTTTGTGTCTCACTCTTCCCTCATCCTGCTGCAGTACGAGCCATCTCTGATTGCACCACTCTCGCATTAAGTTACACCAAGATTAGATTTTCACAGATGATGGAATCAATATAATTTCTTATAAAGTCAAACTCCAAATTGATTCTGTAATGACAAGTAAAAAGCAACTATACAAAACTGAGTGAAATTGTTAGCAGTTTGAAATTAGTTTTAAAAGATATATTTTTTTTTCCAGTTTTTCCAGTGTAAGGTTTGCTGTTGGCAAATATTTCAATAACTCCAGGCTCATGACTACACAACAAACCAAAAATTCAAGATACCTAGTAGGTGCTTGCTAAAAATGAAACAATCTCATATTTTATAATGTCACACAGTATGAGAGGAATGGCAAAAGATTTGTCAGAGGGTCATATATAGAGTTTGTCTCTATCAGTGATTTAGTAACCTCTACATCTACATGTAGTTCCTGTACTTTCAGGTTATTTATTGCCTCCATCAAACAGTTTACTCATTAAGACAGATGATGGACGGCTGCCCTTTTCCCTTACAGCTATTTGATTAGACTGAGACCGAATCAATAACCAGATTAGCTGGGCATGGACACACACACACACACACACACACACACACACACACACACACACACACACACACACACACACACACACACACACACACACGGCTGTAGAATGAATTCTACAGTACAATAGGCTGGTGGTGTTTGTGTGATATTTAGCTTTGTGCTTTTTCTGCAAGGCAGTACACACACACACACACACACACACACACACACACTGTGCTGTGTGAGAGATGCAGCTGATGGGGGGAAATGGTGATTAGATTAGGAAGAGCTCTGACTCTATTTAGCAGCCAGGCCAGTGTTCCTCTCTCCTCCTTGTTCTCTGTGTACAGTAAGTGCTCTGCTGTAGGTTTTCGTCTTATCATATGCCTCCAGGCTGTTTATAACTTTTTAAATACCTGTTCTACAAAACCAATATTACCACTTCCAGCCTTAAACCAGTTTTCAGTAGACGTCCTCGTGTGAATTAGGCTGAAAATGTATGTGAATCAGAAAAGCTTACCAATCTCATTTGTTATTCTGACCTCGTAGATTTAAGGCCTCTTTTACATCCAATAAGCACACACGATACTAAAGCCGGCGAGAACCTGCTCTTGTATTGTTGCTGTAACATGACACTGCTGAATTGCTTATATTCGACCTGATCCATGCAGGTGGGAGCAGTAATGATAAATAGTTGGGTATTTGTGTTGAGTGAACGTGTGTGCATTTTCCTATAGGTTTGTTTATATACAGTACTAGTATATGCAGGTTTATTTTAGTGCAGTTTGCTAAAGATAGGAGACAGAATTACTGAAATGGCTGCTTGCCTGCGCAGGTGCGTGGCCACATTCACCTGCCAGCTACTTGTGGAGGCGGTGTCCTCTCTTATGACACATGGTGCTGACTCAGACGGATCAGCCTTCCTGCGCGTCCTCCACCCTCTGTCCTGGGCCGGCTTAAAGCCACTTCCGGTCCCAAAAAATTAGCACTGCATGGAGACACAAGACAGCAGTTCTGCAGACTCTTGCAGTGTCACTCACATTTTTTCAGAGGTCAGAGAGGAAATAAATATAACCGCGTGAGAGCTTGATAAACGTGCTTGTTTTATGGAAAAGGAAGGCAGCAAGCCAACACAGAAAGTACCCTCATGGGGAGATTCAACCTTTTATATTACGTTTAGTGACAGACATAATGCTGGCCTCCTGTCTCTTGTGCTTTGTTTTTATTTTTCATCTTTTTATTTTTAGTGTGTAGTTTTGCCATGTTTCCATCCACTCTTTATTTCCTGAATGGGCCGTACACCATGGATGGATAGAAACCAACCCCTCTAAAACCTTTAACCGCAGTAATGACTTTTAATTAATAGAATCCCATATTGGGGATGAGTTGAAGATTTAGCGACTTTAATCCACCAAAATGTCCAGGCAGGGGGCCGTGACAGTGATCACTCCAATTCACACACAGGGATTACAGCTGGACAGACAGTAATGGATGGAAGACACGTCTTACTGATTCGCTGCAGCCGCTAGAGTGGTGTCTGGCAAGCTGTTGATGGGAGTCAGAGAGTAACTATTGTTCATATGAAGGCAATGTACTGACTTGCAGCTGGTTGGAAATAGGGGTCGGGGGCATTCACGGACTATTCTTTGGACGTAAAAGCTGTGACGAGTACCTGAGAGGTCAGACCGGGGCTGGGACTGGCAGACGGGGACTTGCTCTGTCAGGCCCAGTGCTCCAGGCCTCAACCAAACAGCTAGGCAGGTGTCCAGCTGATCTCACACCCCCACAAGGGAGGAACTGCAGAGCTCCAGTCACTAGAGCTGCACAAATTGAAGTGTCATCTCCAGAGTCAAGATGCTCACCAATTTTCTGCATGCGTTGGTGCAGAGTTGGGATTCAGCCAGTGGACAAATGGCTCCGGTTCCGCCTACAGTTTGGCTGAGTAAAGGACACTGTGGTGTGTGTGTGAGAGATGTATGTGTGTGTGTGTGTATAGAGCACTGCAGGTCCTTGAAGTCATTGTCCTTGAAGGATGCCATCTCTTTTGATTTTGAGCTTCATAGTTTTACATAATACGAAGAGTTACATCTGAAATACAAAATTACAATGCTAAACATGACCAAATCATTGTTGTATTGAAGTTGGTGTACAGAGATTTCATTTGTCCAACCCACAATAGTTAAGCCCCTCGCTGTGAAACTTAAATCTTATTATTATGTAGATCCTATGTGACACACCCTTTGGCAATTGGCCGAATCCTGTTATCTCCTGACCTCTGACCTTACACAAATATGTGCCGTTCACCCAAGGGCTGTGAGGGAGTGTGTGGGAAAACTGCATCGATCTGAATGAAAGACTCCAGCATCACAAGGAGAATAAAGAAAGGAGGAAAAGTCGGGCCAAAGTTAAATGGAAAAATTGCTTATGTACACGTCTCGCACATTCTGGAACATTTATTATTCCGAGTCACACAGAGAGAAAAGCGGTGAAGGATAGAAGAAAAGAAGAATCCATTTGGCAAAGTAGATGCAGATCGATAAGACTGGAGGCAGGCAGGCCAGAGTGCAACAGAGGAGGGGTGTCGCTGTGTGTGTGTGTGTGTGTGTGTGTGTGTGTGTGTGTGTGTGTGTGTGTGTGTGTGTGTGTGTGTGTGTGTGTGTGTGTGTGTGTGTGTGTGTGTGTGTGTGTGTGTGTGTGTGTGTGTGTGTGTCTGACATATCTGCGAGTGTGCATGCGTGCATGAGGCGTCCCAGATTACTTTCCTCGATTGATCCGGCCCAGCATCCGTCTGACCTGCAGGACATTTCAGAGTTTGGAAGAGGCTGGCGGAGGTGATGAGAGAGCTAGGTCAAAAGGAAGAGCAGAGGAGAGAAGGAAAATAAAGATCAATAGCGCAGAGACCGTTACAGGGAACTGACTGGTGGAGAAGCGGAGATAGTCAACTTGTATTAATCTCCTCGCGTGTCAATCAGCTTTATAGAAATTCTGATTATATCGTTTTAGGGTAATGAGTAGGAGTGTCAGCATGACTTTAATAGCATCAGGTGTAGCTAGTCTGTTGTTGTACGAAGCGGACAAATGAGGCAAATTGTGAGTAGTACTTCACCTGACATAAATTAGATTTAGGTAATGATGTGTTATCCTATTCACTAATGTGACAAAATCTCAAACAAGCTGTGTTATTAACGTGAACACAAGATGCATATAGCATAAGGAATTCACTAATGATATCTGAAGCAAATGCTGAGGCGATGTCTAACAAGTCAGATGGTTGCATGCTGGCTTCATTTTGTAGCTGCCAGGCAGTGTGTCTGTCAGTGGAGGGATCCTGCAGCATACTGTCTACTCCGCAGTCTCCACAGCCTCCATCCATCCTGGCCAAGTCAGTGTAAATTGACTGTCTAAGCACTGTAAGAGAAGGGGAGGCTGCATGGGGGCAGCCGAGTGAGGTGGTGAAGCAGCAGAGGAAAGGCAGCAGTGAAAAGGACAGTCTGTAGGACAGAAGCTTACTGGTCGTCTACGTTTTGGTGTGTGCTCAGACGGGACATACTGTAGAACTATGGACAAGGACAATGCCGTAATGTGTTGTGCTTGTCAGAATTGAATAATGCTGTAGAGAAAGGAGTGTGTGAGTACACAGCCTGTGCCTTTGGTACAGTGTTTCCCCAAAGCAAATGTAATGTATATTCCCCTTCCTGCCTGTAGACAGATAAAGTTGCTTCACTTTGACTGCAGCATCCAGACACGAGTGGCCAGGAGCCCAAGGAGACAGGAAGCACTTTTGTGGCATCAAATATTAATGGCGTTATAGAGTGTATTGATTATATAATACGTTTTCCCAGCATCTGAGCACTGACTGAAATATATTCCCTTAATAATTAAAATTGCATCCATGAGTGGTTTTTCATATCAGTGGTTGGTGAACGTAATTGCATTGCAGCCTTATTCCACTGTTATTTGAGATTTTATCACATGATGCGCGTCGCATGCGGTGTGTGTTCACATGACAAATGCAAAAGCAGTGAGGATATGAGGAAAGATGAAAACGTGCGTGTTTTGTGTGTGTGTGTGTGTTGTGCCTGAGACTTATCGAATGGTTGAGCATTAAATATTGAGCACCGAGCAGTGTCTCGAAAATGGGAAGCAGCGACTTAAACGCACTTCTAAGAAATGTAATACTTATTTCGCTGACACTGCATCGCACATTAGCCTCTGGAATTTGTTGGGGACTCATATACATCCGCTTGCTGCTTTTTACATTTTGATCACCACATTTTTACATGACAAACACGGCGCCGTCTGCCTGCTGCAGCGCACCATCCACCTCCACACCCACCTAGCATGTAATATACGTAATGTATGTTACAGCATGGGTGAAAAATGCTTTGATGTTTCACCTCTGCCTAACATTTCCTTTTTTCAGGATAGCCTTTCCACATTACAGTTAATGGATGACTCAAGCTCCTGTAACATTACTTTACAGTGTACTGCTGTACTGTATGGCGACCTACCATTATTACTAGTGTGTGCACCTTAGCCCCTGGGGTGTAGCTGTCCCTGTCCCTGCCACCGTCCACTTGTGGCTCTTTCCAGCTGTTATAAATAAACCCGCATGAAGTCTCACCCAGCTGGGTTCTTAAACACTGTGTTACATAGAATATTATACAGGCATTATTGAACACTAGCCCGTTGGTCTTCACCAGGCTAAAACAAAGGTGGCTCTCAACTTGATATTTCCACACGATCAGCCCCAAAATACCTTCATATTCATTACCTGTCAGCAAGTAGATATATGCCTTGTCCTTCTATTCTTTGACCTCTCTGCTCTCTGCATCTCCTTTTTCCATTTCGAGCTGACAGTTCACTCTCATTTAGACCTCCATTATGCATTCCTGCCTAAGTTTACAAGACACATTGACAACAGAACATGTACAGACTTCCTCTTTTCTCCCCCATTCTGCCTCTCTCATTCTTTGAAATATTGGAAGTGTCTTCCCTATTATTCAGCTCTTGCCTTTCTTCCTCCTTCCATCTGATCTCTCACTCCCCCTCTTCATCTCTCCAGTAGTAAATGAAGTCAGAGGTCATCCCTCCTCTCTTACTCCTCTCCTGCTAAATTGGCTCCTTGTAGCATCTGTAGATAGCTGCAGGCATTTAAGCCCCCTGCTCCAGAGAGCTAGTGAACAGACTTCCTGCTCATTTGTGGCATTTCTGTCTCTTCAACCACAGGCTTGTTTACCCACAGAGAGCAAGAGGGAAACCCTCATTATAAACTCTGCCAAGGTCATTGCAGTCACAGCACCAATCTGTTGGCTTCAGCACACAGACACAGTTATATTCAGTGCCTATTAAGGTAGATATTATAAGATCTTAAATAATAACGTTGTTACTCTAAATAAATATTTATTTAATAATTCAAACTCTTTAATTTATCATTTGTAAAGCCACCAGTGACAAACTATTCATCTCCAACAGGCCTAAAAACAGCTCCTGAGCCACCTGCCTTTGTTTTAGTTTGATGGGTGACATGACCGAAAAGGTGCTTTTTCTAGTGAGTTGCCATTTCACCCCCCACCCCCACTCCCTAAACCCCACTACCTTGTGAAGTGAGTGTGTGATGATGACGGTGGGCTGTGCACCCTCCCTCCCTGTGCTCCGCTCCATAGGGGTCGACAGAGACACAGTGGCGTCAGGCAGAGCTCCCACAGCTCCAGGGCTGGGCAGAGAAGGGATTGCTGACACAGCCAAAGATGGTAAGGAGACGACTGCTGCCAAATGGATGACCCAGCCATCTTACACACCCATCACCTAACACCAACTGTTACTGTAATGTGTTTGAATAAGTATGGTGGTGATGCTGCTGCTGACTGAGACGGCTGTAAGTGGAGCAGCCGTTGATCGAGGGGGCGATAGACATACAGTACGGTAGGAGGGAGGACACGGGTAGAGAAGTTGTGCAGGGATGAGTGAAAAGCGATGCTTAGCTGCTGCCATGTTTATCTTTTGTATATTGATGTTATAGCATCTTAAGTGCAAGCCAACTGTGCAGTTTATCCATCATTAATACACAGTAAAAATTAATGTAGCTGTGGAACTGAAAATTTACTTTCCTGCACACACTTACGGTTTTCATTGTTGTAATTGTTTCTCTTTCTCTCTCTCTCTCTCTCTCTCTCTCTCTCTCTCGCTCTCTCTCTCTCCTGAGAGCGCAAGCATGGTTTCGATTTTCAGAATAACCGGCCCCTCCCATGCTCTTTGCTTTAGCAATTGAATTGCATGAGTCAATTCAAATTGATGTTTCTTTGCTGAGATGCCAGTTTTGAGAATAACCCCAGATATCACTATGGTTTTCACACCGTCTCATATGCTTCTGTCTATTGTATGTATGCATTGTCCTGTAGCCGGACACCAGTGCTAGTGCTGCCAGGTACTTAGACTAAGTAGCATTCTGACATGTGAGCAAAAGAAACTGCATCTTGAGGCTGAGAGGGCTGTGAGTTGTACTAAGTCAGCAGGACGTGCAGTTTGTTTTGTCCACAGCACTAGGCCCCACAGTGGGAGAGTAGGGACAGCAAAAGCATTCGCAACCAACATGAAGTGGACTGCTGAGCGGCACAAATGCTGGTGAGCTGGAATGAGGAGAGGAATATAATTGGCCACTGGGACTCGGCAGGTCCCTGTTAATTAGAGGCAGCCATTTTGGTGTAAAAACTCCTCAGAAAATGTCCCATGGAGTTGAAAGTCTCTCAGACAGAATGGAGCACAGCAGGGAATGTAAACAGATTTAATAAGGCCCTCTCCAATCAACTCTGTTATGGCTAGATACTATTCTCTCATTCAACTCCATCTCCCTCTCTCTCTCTCTTTCTCTCACTCAGTCTCTGCATCTCTGTTTTCTGTAGAGTGGTGAGTGAGCAGGGAAGGATACTGTCAAAATAACGATTTGCATGCAGCTCTCATCTTGAGAGCTTTTAGATATCTCCCTGTCTGTTTGTTTTCTGCTGTGGGCTTGGGCCATTGTTCTCTCTCTGTATGCATGTCTCTGTGTGTGGATGTTTGGATACGTACTCTTCCACCCACTGCAGATACCACAGAGTGTGAATGCATAAAAGTGTGTACATGCATGGGTGTGTGTAAAATGAGAGGATGGCAGCAGATGTAAGATTGACATTTAGCAGCTGCTCACTTCGACAGAGAAAAAGAAAAACACTGAAATGCATTCTAACGCTAAAGACCCAACTCAAACCAGAGAAAGGACAGAGGTACAACTTATGCATATAGTGATTTACTGTTACTATTCTTAACAGCAATAACCATTTCTAATAATTATACTTTTAAGTCAGCAATTTAAACGTGGCATGCTTCACTATATTGACATTTACATTTAAAGACATATTACTATGAAATGTATTATGTTAAATAAATCCAGTAGTGATTGTTTGGAAACTAAAGAGTTATTTGCCCAGTGTTTTGATTTAACTTCTCTTGGGTTCACAGATGAAAGTAAAGTGATTAGAGCCACGCTGTACATGAATTGTACACGTCTAAAATGGGTTTTGAAAACTATTTCTGGACAAACTGTGAAATTTTTAAGTTCTGCTTTGAGATATATTATTAGAACACAGGTCCAGTCGTCTGAGCATCCAGAAATAGAGCGAAACACTGCTCGTGTGCCGTTTCTCCTTTGCTAAAACCAGCCCTATTTCCAAGTGCAGCCTGTCTGCGTGTACCTTAGGATAGTTAAAAATAGACCCAGAGCTGAATGGTTGAACAGGGGAAAGGAAGAGATCTGAGTAATGACTTTAAAAATTTGATTGAGTCAGATTAGAGAATATTTGCGTCTTAATTTAGGTTGCAGCATGTTGGTACTTGGGTAGCAGCATGATGGAAACTTCTCAAATGGAAGTAGACAGGCTTTTCCTGTGGTCTTTCTATACTTAATGATGCCTATTTGCAGAATGTGAATAACTGTGTAAGGCATCACAATGCATACAGTATACTAGTATGGAAGTTACACTCACTTGTAATTAATGTAAGGAAAAACCGAACAAAGTCAACATGTTATCATTCATGTCCTGTTCTTATCAAGGCTGAATTTTCTCTGTATTCCTCAACATTCCTAATTCAGTTTTAGCGTTTCACTACTTTGTGATTTATGTGTTCTTTACACCCCCCCTTCCCACACACGCACACACACACACACACACACACACACACACACACACACACACACACACACACGCACACAACTACAACAATAGCCATTAAAGCAATCAAACAAAGGATATTTATGAAACTTATGAATAATTTTACCTCCCATGTTGCTTTTGTAGTGGAATAATGTTCAATTATTGTTCAATGTTCTGATAGAAGGTACCGACTACTTCCCTCCTCCTACTTTGGATTCTCACTTCTTGTCACCTTTTTTTAGCGTTTTTCACACTTGCATCAAGCTCACAGTTGCTTTTTTAACACTTTGATCCTGAGATGCTTTGTGAAACCTGATATGAAAATGCAAAGATCTCAGTCGCAGCAGCAGCATCAGCGCTCAGATAGCTAGCTAAAGGGCTGCCCCTGCTCCTGCCTCCCACAAACCTCAGCAGCTATCAGAGAACTATGTAGCGATGTCTCTTACTGTCTTCATGAATATTTATGTGCTTTTCCTTGATGTGTGTCTAGTGTTTGTCATATACACACACACACACACACACACACACACACACACACACACACACACACACACACACACAGAGTATATACAGTATATCCTTTGTGGTGTGTTTATTTAAATTATGTAAAGTGTATGCACTGTATGTTTCAATAGGTCTGATTTTATGTTAAGGTGCAGCAGTTGTTTTCATTATGACAG
Source organism: Betta splendens (assembly GCF_900634795.4). Classification (NCBI taxonomy): domain Eukaryota; kingdom Metazoa; phylum Chordata; class Actinopteri; order Anabantiformes; family Osphronemidae; genus Betta; species Betta splendens. The sequence continues at coordinate 7,030,798 of NC_040884.2, forward strand.
ACATTCATTAGACAGATAGAGTGTTTCTGAATAATTTAATAATTTGTTGTATAATATGAATATAAATAATTTAAGCCAGCCTTCTTTGATCACTGTAGAATTTACTTTTCACCATAGTTTTTTTGCTCACATTTAAAAAAATACATGAAAATTATATATATATATATATATATAAATTATATATATAATATATATATATATATATATATATATATAGATATATATATATATATATATATATATATATATATATATATATATATATAAATTATATATATAATATATAACTGTGTGTAACTATTACAACCGTTGTTACATATAAATGACTCTACATTTCTAATAATAATAATAAGTCCTTTGTTGATAGTTTTTGTCCCCATCTTTCTCTTTTTCATTTTTTTCACCGTGCCACAGATTATCAGTAACATGGAGGCTCCAGTGACAAATGGCCCCAGCGGCGGAGGGAGCACAGCCAACGGGCCGACTACCAACAGCCGTGGCTGCCCCTCGCCCATGCAGACTGGCCCCACAAACGACGACAGCAAGACCAACCTCATTGTCAACTACCTGCCCCAGAACATGACTCAAGAGGAGTTCCGCAGCCTGTTCGGTAGCATCGGCGAGATCGAGTCCTGCAAGCTGGTTCGTGACAAGATCACAGGTACAGAAGTCCGACCGTCGTGCCGTGTTGTGTTACTGCTGCTTGTCCAATCATTTGCATAGGAGCTGGAACGATACCCTTTTTACTACAGCATCTGGCCTTAGTTTAAATCTACTCATACTGTACGCAGTTGCAAATTCAACATTCCACTTGTTGATATTTTTTAACAATCCAAATGTTAATTTACATTTTGTTTTTGTTTTGCTGTCAGAATCTTTTTGCCGCAGTTGCTGTTGCAGTCAAATGGTAAATGGTAGGAATAATAACATTGTTGCTAAGGGACAACAGACATAATAGAGCCGACAGCTTACGTGACTGTGTACACGCTGCTTGAAGATCAAAGCTAGGTGTAGCCACAGTCTGGCCATTTTAATAAATCACAACATGGGTGTACATGTACATACGTCCGGTATTGTTTAAAACAGTTGAAGTAATCAAAAGGAATTGGAGAACAAGGAGAAATCCATCTCTGCCAACTGTGTTCATGCACTTCGACTCAGCAGCGCAGCAAAGTGCCACATGTTCTCCAGAGGTGTTTAAATTAAGCAGCACTTCGTAGTGCTAATCATGGCTGTAATCTGGGCGTAGTGGCTGTGTGGGTGGCCTTACAGCAGATGGATGGGGGGGCTGGGTGGCGCAGCTTTGTGATAATGCTCCATAATGGCTTTCATTTTAGATCCTACTTACTGACACTCTTCTCCTGATAATCTCATTAAAGAGCACCAGGCAAGCAGGCAGTGGAGATCGCCGAGCCGCTCTCGGATAGCGCACGGGCAAGACGAGTAAAAACACGCACGCCCGGTCCCGAACACAGTTGGATTTCATGTAATAGATTAAGTAAAACTAAAGGCCAAAAGCCATGACATTTATCACTGTAAACTAGAGATGGCTCCGGGCTTTGCTGCGCTTGCCTCTTTGTGTTCCCTCGTTCTTTGAAGCGTCCTTCAGCAGCTCTGCGCGTTCTCTTTAGGACCTGCCTTCTCTTCATATGTAATGGGCTACAACAAAATGGAGCCTGAGATTCAGAGACGCCGGCATAATGGACGATGTGTACAAAAATAACGCTGGCATACCACATGCTATCACTATCATCGTGTTTTCTCTCCACCCAATTTTCCTCTTAAGTGTGATTTGCCAAGCAGCAATGAGGAACCAAGCTAGCAGCAGATATTTGGAGGGAGTTAAAAAAGAACAGAATAGCTGTAATCCTTCACGGGCCCTAAATGGTGACTGCGAGAGAGACGGAAATGTTTGTTCGTTCACTTCTAAACCATTTAGGCTTCTTCTCTGCTCTGCACTACAAGGTCTCTCTGATGACTTAGCATCAACCCGAAAAGTTATAAATAAATCCTGCCCCCTTTCCATCTCTCCCTGTGGTGTATGCCTGTTTCCCTCTCCCATGGGTGCAATTTCCCCGTGCAAACTTTTAGGCTAACAAAGCACAGACCTGCTCTTCCAGCGAGGAATGCCAAGAGGCGCCGTACTTTCTAAGAGTCATCCAAATCATTAACAGACTAAGCCAGGTTTGTGAGTGGGGGGGGGGGCAGGGAAAGAAAGGCTGACACGTACACGTACACCTGCACTGTACTGCTCCTCGTGTGTCATAAATATCTGCACACCTGATCCTGCTCCTGCCATTAAGACATTTGGAAAGATTTCTGAGGAAGGCAACACTAAGGAAGAGAGAAAGAGATGTACTATACAGTATGTAGAATGACTGTTCTGTAGCTACATGTTCCCATCAGTATGGGATAATAAAACTTAGCTGCATTTATGTTATATATGCATAACTAAAAACTTCAAATACACAAAACTACTAAAAATTCCAGTGTTGTTGTTTATGTAGATGCTGAAGACTGTCAAACCTTCATCAGGGTTCGTTTGCTCAAACCTCACACCCCGTTTCCTGTGAGCGTTTGCGTTTGGACTGACCTGTGAGCGTTTTCTGACAAGGTGCGAGCACATGAGCCTCGCAAAGCCAGGAGAGACGGAGCGGTCCTCAGCGTCCGCCCCGCTGCCTGTGGACTCGCTCCTGTCAGCTCCGATGACGCCGGCGTGGCATGAGGCTGGGCGGGTGCGGGCAGGCGTGGGATACTCCGGCTCCATCTGTCACCCTGGCTGACTTCAGCTGCTGGAAACGCCACCTCTGGGCGTCTCGCTTGCTCCTCGCACACCTGCCTGCTTGCGTACCATCCTTCCTGCATCACTCCCCGCCTACATCTGCCAAGTACTCTCATAACATGGCAAGGATATGCAGGCTAATCATTTATTTAAAGCAGTCTTACATGCGCCCTGTCGCAACCCACTCGCACTCGCACATCAGCCCTAGGCTTTCACCTGCAAAGTCCCTGTTTGCCCGTGTAAACTTATAAAGAAGATGGCTTAAGTGCTTCATTGTTTAAATTACGTGTGCATACTACTGTAGCTTTTAGATATGTCCTTCTGCATCCCAGACAAAGCCACATATACACGTCAAGGGCATGATGGCTTTAAAACAGTACGTGCTTCAAATGTTTCCACTCACTGCACTTTGTGTTCATGTACTTTATCTTTAAAAGGAAGAAAATATATATTTAGATTGAAACTGCCGGTCTGAAAGCATCATCTTGAGCAACATTGGAAGCAGCCGCTCACACGCACACACACACGCACACACACACACGGTCTAAAAATTAACGTGGACCTTGCAAAGTCCTGAATCAGCACCCGTGAGCACACACACATGCCCATGCACACAGGCATACGTACACACAGAGGAGGAATTGACTGATCCTTGTCAGTAAGTCATTTTCAGGATCGTTTTTCTGCATCAGCTGCATTTCTACTAGAGAAATGAATGCTTTATTTTCATAATGACATGGAGAAGAAGAAAATAGCTTTTTATGCGTGAACAAGGATCGACTTCACTGGGGAGGGAAGTGGGGGAGGATTTATATTTATATGAACAACCATTTTGCATCTTCCACCTATGATTACAATAGCCAAAAGCTTAGTGGCCTTACTATGTGGTATTTTACTAGATTAGTAAACAACATTGTGCTGTCAGCTGCTGTTTGTCTGCCCTGTTCAGGCTGTTATTTTTTCTCAGGTAGTCATAGCGTTCGCTGATTGCCAGCTTTCAGCAGCAAACGCAGCTCGCGATGACTTTTAATTTTCTGTTTCCTGTCGTGTCCGCTTAACCACATTAACTATTTCTCATCTTCACAAATCCATTTTGATGATACCGTCCTTAAGCACATTAACTGGAGTCTTTTGTTCGCGCCACTCCGGTCGCCTTCCGTGTGTTGGTTTCATACGTGGAATCTTGGGAAGTGATGCAAATCATAGTGACAATCCAGCAAGCCAAGCAGATGTTGGTTATGAAAAATACATGGACTGTGATGTCAGCTGTGGAGTAGTTACACTGCAGCACCTCTGACAGACACCAGCTTCAGAACCATGTGAAAAGCTGCTGGAAACCCAGTCCTTACATAAGCACAGGTTTGCCTTATTCATATACTGTACGTGCAGGAAGCATTTCAGCTTGGCTGGATCTGGCTGTGCCTGCACCATCAGCCTTGTTAAGGCAGCATACCTCCACTGTCATTCTGTTTCTATTGTGAAACATCAAGTGCACCCACAAGTATTGCGGACATAAAATATGCATCTGAACAGCGAGGATAGGTGGGTGGAGCTTATCTCCTGTACAAGGTCTGTCAGTCTAATGGGAAAGAGATCAAATATTCACCATATAAACCTCTGTTTTCCCACATCTCTTTGTTGCTGCTGAAATATACATTGACAGCACACACATAGGCACAAAGCTGATTCTCTTTGTACCCGAGATTGCAAGTCGAGCTGTTTTTCACATCATTGCTATAGTGACGGAAACAAAACTGGCTATTATTCCTTTGTTTGTCTTGTGATGAGATGCGTTTACACCTAAACGCGCGAAATGCAATTTACTTCTCAGCAAACCATTACGTCCAAAATGTGCATTTAGCTGAACCGGAAATGGACTGAGCCCTGACGATAGCGTGAACCGAGCTGACAGGGAGGGAGATGAAGAAAGGATGTGACATCTCTAAAGCCAGGTATTAGGAGAGCTGCCAGGCTCAGGAGTGCCGACATAAGCAGGCAGACACGCATTAAAATTTCAGAGTCCCGGGTCCCAAAAATGTCCCGTCTCCCCCTGCTCGGAGCCCAGAAGTGGACGTCCTGGGATCTTGCTTGGCTGCACTACTCCTCGTGTGAGCCCTCAGTCTGTCTCTTCTCATTCTGCTCTGAATGCCCTCCGTACACAGAGGCTGTGAGCGTGCCCTGTGTCAACCTTGGATCCAGAGGTTGACTATTGCTCAGGCCTGGATAGCGCCCTCTAACCGTTATACCTGTGCAGGTGGGGCTCCCTTTGTGCCAAGTACTGTACGTGCGCCGCAAGGCTGGGAGCGGATGGGTGAGGTGATGTGGGCCTTTTTACCCCCAGAAGGCGTCCAAGCGGGTGCAGCAGTGGAGGTTTCTTAATTCTGACGTAAGAACTTCACCTAAGACTAAAAGGGACTTCTCTGTCTGTCAGCTTGGTTTGTGTTTCTCGGTGCCACAACCAGCCATCCAGCCCACACACTGCAAGCTGCAGTCCACTGCCCCCAGGCTCAGGGAGCCACCGTGAGGGGGTGGTTTACATACAGCGTGTGTGTGTGTGTGTGTGTGTGTGTGTGTGTGTGTGTGTGTGTGTGTGTGTGTGTGTGTGTGTGTGTGTGTGTGTGTGTGTGTGTGTGTGTGTCTGAGCTTTTACGTGGGAAGGTGTGTGTTGACGTGTGTGTTGGTGGAAGCAGAGCCTTGGGAACTGAGAGTGGGAGCCTCCTGACTGCAACAGTGGCTGCTACCTTGGCAACCCAGGAGGGAAAGATGTGTTGAATGAGTGAGTGGGAGAGGGCTCTACAGTAGATGCGTGGCTCTGTTCATGATTTTAGTATTTTAAACAGCTTCGGTACATGCCGCATGGCGCCTTAGCGGCACGGCCGGCGTTTGAGGCGTATTTGTTTAGATTCTCGGTTCGGGCTGACGCCGTTGAAGGTAAGTGAAGTGTGTTTTGACATGAAGCCGGTGACAGGGCACTTGTTGAAATGTTGGTCAGCACTGGCCCATCAGAAATAGCACTACTTCAAGTTGCTGCAGCAGCAAGGGGCAAAACAGTCGCTGATGGGAAGTGATGGTAGCAGAGAGTGCGACACGTCTGTGACGAACCCAAACGCTTCTCTTTCTTCCTTCTCCTGTGCCTCCTGTTAAAATGTTGCTAAATTTAAGACTGACGGAACAGATTTGCTTGGTTCTAGAGAGAGGACCTCTCAAGGTGTATTTTCATCACCAGCTCATATCTCAGATGATCCCCGCACGCTGGTGGTCCCCCTCACCCTTTCTGATGAGTTTTCGGCTCATTTGTAGCTGGTTGTTAATTTGTTAGACTGCTTCAAGTTGATGCAGAGCTGTTAAATTCAGTTAAAAGTCTCCAAAAAGTTCTTTTATTTATTATTTTGATTATTATTCTGGTGTTTGACATAGTGCCAACAGTTCAAATGAACTTTTCTCATGAATTGCTAGTACAGCGTTTCACAGACTCTTATTAGCTGACAGTGTTGTAGGTGAATGGCTAATGTCATTATCCTGCTTGCGTTTTGTCTGTGGCTATTTCCGTGACTACGTGTGCTGCGTGGGTGATTACCTGCATTCCACCGCGTGTGTACTGTACGCGCGCACGCAGGAGAGTCAACGGAAAGGTGAAATTACATAGTGGGGCCATCAGGCAGGACACCCGCTCCAAGTACACTCATTTTCTCATCTCACACATTGGGCAACCTGCTGCTCCTCAGGAAACAAATAATGGCTTAGTCATAACACCTCGCCAACACACCAAAGAGCTACTCTCTAGAAATAGCAGTGATTTTACCACTGAAAAACATGCCCACCTCCCTATACAATTTATGTCAGATTGTACGAAAGGTCTGCCAAAAGAGTGGAGGTGGGTCCAAATTAGCCCCCACCCCCTCGCTCCTGCCCCACATGTACAGTACTTAGTCTCCTTGTGGAACTGGCACTAAATGAGAAAGCAGCAGAATGAGATATATTCATTAAGTAATGAGTCTGATACACACACACAAACACACACATACACACAGAGACTTCTATTTTATTGCAGAATATTATTATTATTATCATTATTATTAAAAGCATATATTTTTTATTGCTGTTAAGCATTTTTAGACTTGTATAATTTGCATGACTGAAAAATCAAGGCAAGTGAATATTTAACCTCATTAAAAGACCATTATGAAAAGCAATGCATCATTTAGGTTTTTGTTTTTAATTGACAATTAAAATATAAAGGGTAATGTATCCATTAAGCTAATTGATCATCACATATCTGGGTTTTAGGTTAGGTACAAACCCATTAGAAGCTATTCATCAAGTATTTTAATATCTTCTATATAAGTTGTTTTCATTTCTCACTGTAGTTTTTAACATTTTGTCAGCAAAGAGTCTGTTTAGAGAATCTCGCCTACACATACAACTGGGAAAAATACAGCAAATATTACTTTTACACAAGAAATGTTCTTGAGGAACAATTACAATGCGGCTATAGAATTTGCAAACAGTTGTATTAGAATTCCTTCCCTTTTCTTTATTTTTCCTGTAATCTGGGTGCAGAGTAAGCCGGTCTCTTCCGTGCTGTGCACAGAAACACTATGCAAAGTTAAATGACGCTCCATTAGTTCACCTGAGCTGTGCTTTTAACTGAGGTGTGCTGAGCCAGATCGGAGCGGGGCTCTGTGGTGCTGCGATCCAGATGCAGGCAGCAGGCAGCGCTGGTCCTGCTGCGAGTCCTGAGGTGGGCAGGGCAGGTGCAGGCTGAAGCCAGTCACGTTGCCTGCTGTCCCTGCATGCATGCAGTAGGTTACAGATGGAGAACCGCTTACAGCAGCACCTTTGCCTTTATGACTGTGCTGTGTGCATACATTTAAAAATAAATTAAATAAATTGCCTTCTTCTTCTTCTTTTGCCTGCACTCGCACATGGACACATTTACTTGTTAGCTGCCAGCCTCTGCACTCCTCACTGTCCCGCTGTGAGCACATATTTTGCTGCTTGTGTTTGTTTGTGTGAGCCTTTGTGATTGAGTGATTACATGTTTACTTGAACGTGTGTGCACATGTTTACATTTGCCAGTCCGGTGCGTTGGTGCCACGTCTTCCACCCAGTCGTGCTGATTCCTGGCAGCCGGGCAATCTGCTGGCCGCTCCCCGCTGCTAGCTGCGCGGCGGCAGGCTGGAAGTGGTGGGTGGAATCCCCACCTGCAGCTTTCCTGATGCTGTAGGCAGATGTCTCCCTCTCTGTCTCCCCTCACCTCCCCCGCTCACCTGGGGATTGTTGCCAGCCAGCTAGAAACGCTCCTCCCCTCCTGCCTCCGGCCCTAGAGGCCTTCAGCCTTGCCAAAGCAGGAGCACAGACGGCTCTGAGGGTGGACAGATACGCCAGTACCAGCAACACTTAATAAAAGTGTGCCTGCACCAACATCACATCCAGCAAAGTGCATATAGAAGTTGCTAATTACTGCAGTCATCAGGGCTGTAATCAAAATAAATACATTTAAGACTGTAATCGATGCAATGCTGGTCTAACGCAATGCTGGACACAACTCCACATACATACAGATCCCTCCTACACTGATACTGCCTACCATACAGTACTAGCATCCAAGGCTGCCTGCGTGTCACCATAAGCACTCCGCGTCCCTGTACTATTAAGCGCCAGCCAGCCCATCTCGACTCATCCTCCACAAGTGCTCTTTGCTAGCATACTTGATTCTCTGCCAGGTTTATGGTACAGAAGCTGCACTTGTCAAACCTATTTCTTCAGTATGAGGGAGAGGGGTGAGAGAATTGATGGGAGAGTGGGAGGCAAAGGGGCTAGAGATCTCAACAAAGGGCCTCACAAGTGGCAGCCTCTCTGCTGTTCAGAAAGCGACCTTATCACAAATACTTAGCATTTCCTTCTTTATATTTATCATTAATAACTTTAGGAAACCATTTAAGAGCCATCTCAGATTATAGGCGACCCTACATGCATATTTTGTGTTTATTCAAAATATTTTCTATTATCAAATGTTCTTATTCTGCTAATTATCCACAGTCTGGCTGCATGGCCGCAATTTATTGAAGAGCAGAACCAAAAACAAAAGGATTCTGCGAGTTATATTTAAACTGCCAAACTTAACACCCGATGTCAGGGAGGAGGGGGTGGGGGGTTAGTTATAAATAGCAGAAGTCTCTCCAGAATGGCAGGTTTTTAATTAACAATAGAGAGCGTCTGATAATCCACAGTTAATCCAGACGAGAACAGGGAGCAGAGGAGAGAAGAAGAGAGAATCATCAGCTGTTTGATGTTAGGACTACAAGTCCCTCCTGGCCCTTCCACTGCTCGCTGCTGAGCTGTTCCGCGCTGTGATATCCATAGCCCAAATGTATTTATTTTGTGAAACAGCCATGCTCCATATTTTGTGATTCACTTTGTCTCTGACTAACCGCTGTCTGTTCCCATTAGCGTGAATATGTGTGTGCCGCTCCTCCGAAACCGACTGCGATGCTTTGTGCCTGTGTGGTGTTACTGGATAGGGCTGTTTGCTGAGAACTCGCCGACTGAAGGCCCTGATGACTGGAGGCGTCCGCTTAAAGTCCTACGCCTGTTGAAAGGCTTGATCTGTCGGGGAAACACTGGGAGATGTCAGGCCCGCTTCGCACTCAAAGGGAGTCTGCTAGACACTTTGAGCTTAGAGGGAAATGAGGGGTGGTATTTTTTCTCCTTATGCACAGCGGCAAAGACAGTAACAAATATGTTGTTTGTACTTTGATACTTGCGAGTGCTGAGTAGAGTTTCACCGCTTTTACTCTGAAAGAAATTGACTTAAATTCATGACATGTTTCCTGCTTTCATGACTTGATACTATCTTGAGCACCTTAAAATAAATACTTCACTGGAATACATTTCCTCAGGCTCCAAGATCACCAATATTAGAAGCAGCCATTAACGAGGAGTGCACGGATCAAAGTATAGATGCAGTCTCTATCCAGCAAGATTAGTTTTACACCCAAGTTTTATTTTTATCTGTCAGTTTATTACTGTTTTCATTTGACCAGAATGCTCTCTTGAATGATCATCTGCAAACTGAGAGTCCCTGAAGGGGAAGAGGAACCTGGAAAGAAGCTGTCTCATTTGTTAAGTGTTGCAGTCTACAAATCTGCAGGATCGTGGAAGCAGAGTCGACTTCACATGACACATAGTTGACAAAAGTCACACCAAGACTCTTGGCGCTCGGGGCACAAGTCACTGTGATCTTGTCAGCAGTGATGAAAGATGTTGTAAAGGATTTTGCAAGAAATGATGCATGATATCCACAGAGCCGTGTCTACCGAGAGGACCCTGGCTGCGTTTGACAGTTTTGGAATGGCTAATGGCAGTAGCCATGAATTCAATCAGTGTTTTTTCCTCATGTTAATTTAGAAACTTACATCATGACCGACAGTGTTTTTCATGCTTTGCCTTCTCTCCCTCTGTTATTTCAGGACAGAGTTTGGGCTACGGCTTTGTCAACTACATCGACCCAAAGGACGCAGAGAAAGCCATCAATACGTTAAATGGACTTAGACTTCAGACCAAAACAATCAAGGTATCTGACTCTGTGTACAATGTTAACATACACCACAGTTGTTCTAAGACACACACAGCCGCTTCACATGAACTAAAATGATAAGAATGACTACAAAGTGTAATAGTGGAATGAAAGTGTATTTTAAAGCAAACTAAAGGCTGAGGCTGCTTCCTTTTAGTTGGAAACCTTTTAAGATAGTGACGCTGTTTGTCAATGAGCTGGAGGGTGAGATGGGATTAACATGCATGGGTCTGAGAAAGACTATTTAAATCAAAGAGGCACATCACAAAGAACCTGACTGCACTTGATATACTGATTACATCGAAATGTCAACATTTAAAGGAAATGACATAGATATCTTTGAGAGAAGGGAAGAAACACGTCAATTATCAGGTTTTTGAAAATAATTGAGGGCTGTTATTTCATTTTAATGGCATGACTAACGTGCAGGCTTGGTGCTCATTGTTATGGGTAAACTGGGGACGGTGCCGTCCCTCAGTGAAGCCTAAAGTCAAGCAGCTGTTTACATCAACCTATGGTGCTGCTGATCTTGTTTCCCCATCTCTTTGTTCCCCTCCCTCTGCCACGCGCCTGTGGGCTGTAATCTGTTGCTCTGTGGTAATCCATGGATTCTCGCTTTCCGTCATCGGATCTAATCTGATTTGATGTAATCTATTCTAATGGAGTGGGATTAGGCTCCAGTCGTAAATGAGGAGAATCCAGGCAGCCGGCAAACACTGGATCTTGAGCCATTTAAGGGACACATCCATTTTCACATCCTTTCAGCTGCTGCCTTGTGTATATGGGCAATAATAAGTCTTAAAATAAATTATGTTATATAATAATATTAAAAAGTGAATTTATTAATGGTAATTATAATAACAAGTCATTTTAAAGAGCCTTTAAAAATACATTCAAAAGTCATCGTCATCCTTGTCTCGTGTTTGAGATGCACGCACAGAAACAATATAAATACCTCATATCAATAATGAAAGCAGGCCTTTCTTCAGGATAGTTCACTCTCACACTCTCCTGACTCGAGAGGTTGCCTCCAGTGGTTCCCTTTGTTCCTCTCTGTAATGACAGCAGACAAGCCTGCATCTCTGCCTAGCGCTGTCGCTCTGTCACACCTGAGTTCCTCCCTCCCCCAATTCTCCCTCTCTCCACAACGGAGTGAAACACCCTGAAGGTAACGAGGTAAATTAAAGGGCGGCGTGGTACTTTTAAAATTAAGTGTCACTCCTCCGTGTCACACCCTTGTCACCCTCTGCCGCTAGACTTGTGAGGGAACGCTTGGCCCAGAGATTCACATGCTCTTGGGCGCTGCGGTTTCCTCCGCCATGACACCTCAGATTTTGTCAGCAGCGGCTGTGATGCTGCTTTCCCACTGAGGTGTGAGGGGAAGCAGCATGCCAAAGGTGAGAGGAGCTCACAGTGACACACGCACATAATCGTACACACATTTATACAGTACGTGCTTGTGAACACTTCAGTCTTCACACTTACAGTTTTCCTAACTTTCCTGTGCATTCACACACACACACGCGCGCACACACGCGCGAACACACACACACACATACACACACACACACACCACACTTGTACACAATACTGCTCACAGCTTGAGGAGGTGTTGATGGATTAGACATCTGGAGCTGGCTGACAAGGAGAGAAAATGAGGAAAAGCTGCACAGTGAAGAAAGGAGGAGGGGAAAAAAGAGGCAGAATCTGGAAGAGAGAGAAAGGTTTAGTGAGGCAGCGCACAGGAAGGAAGGAGAGGAACACAAGCAAAAGATCCAGGAAGCAAAAATGAGAGCGCTGTGGAGGGGAAGAGGAAGACAGACGAGACTGAGCAGAGAGGCCGCAGAGGACGTGAAAGACAAGTGAGATGTGGGGGAAGCCAGCTGTTCTCATTCTCCCACTGTTTGACTTCAGTAGGCTTTCCATGCTGCTGCTTAAGGATGTGACTGCAGATCCACCATATTTGCCTGACTTTAACCTTATTTGATGGCTTATGTCTCCACATGTCAGAGGTAATGAAAGTAGTGCAAAGGAAAGCTGCTCCCGTCAGCAGCCGCAGCAGTAATGGGATTTATGCAACTTTGGCTGCAGCAAAATCGGGTCCACACGTGGAGATGTTGGGCACAACGTCTGACAAGTGAAACATGGTGGTGGAGAGCTACTGCTGGGAGCTGAGCAGCACCGTCAAACCAGTTATTCAATTTCAGAGGACATTCACACAGTACATTCTGCAGATACAGTAATAATGTAAATCAGTGGAACAAAGGACTGAAAGCCCTTATTGCCGCGTGTTTATAGACGTGTGTTTGTGGATAAGTGTGACAATCAGGAACCGTGTGGGTGAGTGGTATCACAAGTCTTTTTATTCCCTCGGTGAGCGAGTGTGTTAAATGTTTTTTTGCTGCATAGCAGAAATGTTACCACTGGGAGCGATTTGCTCAGACAGAGTCGCTGTAACTTGGAGTGCGGTAAATGTTACACACACACAGTACAGTACCTGATTATTAAAACTAAACTGTGAAATCCACTCCTCGGAGTTTGCGAGGCTAAAAGGCGGTGGGTGAAAAGCTTAAAGGCTTTCGGTTGCTTAAAGGCTGGCTTATTTCTAACATGTTCATTTCCACAGTAAAAATAGACATACATGCATAGACATACATAATATTATTATTATTACAGTTAAAATCGTCCGTATTCTTCCTCAGAATAGCTCATGAAATCAATTAAGTGACTGAAGAGACTTTCTGGACAAAGTCCTAATACTATTAATCCCCTGGTTGTCAGAGCTGTCCTTTCAATGGAAAACACTTGTGGTTTCTACTCAAGGGAACAAAGTTTCCACTGCCTTCCCCAGCTAATGACTCAAGTGTTATCTTTCCAGTGTTCTACGTAGCTAAATCTTTTCCCGACAACACTAATCCCCAGGGCAAGGTGCAGTAAGACAGTACACTCACGTTTTCCTCCCTGTGGATCCCACAGCCAACACTCTGGCATGTTTAAAATACACAAACACGCACAGGAAAAGTCTGTGTGCCCCTCACGCTGGAGGTATTACACCAATGCAGAACTGGAGTTGATTTATACAGGGTCTAAGATTTCCCTTCTTCCCCATAGGTGTCATATGCGCGGCCCAGCTCAGCCTCCATCCGCGACGCCAACCTGTACGTGAGCGGCCTACCCAAGACCATGACCCAGAAGGAGCTGGAGCAGCTCTTCTCCCAGTACGGACGGATCATCACCTCTCGCATCCTCGTCGACCAAGTCACAGGTATCCATGTGGCAGAGGCTCCTCGCTCTTTACACTTCCACGTTAACACGCAGTCAGCGACGCCGGGCGCGTTCACGCCCACACGCTACACAGGGTGTTTCACCTCCTGACAAGCCTTAACCAAAAATGACAACTCCGAGTGACTTTGTGCAAGACATATTCACAATACTGTGCTGATCCTGTGCTGTATTAGCGCGTTAACAAGTATTAATGCAATGAAGGAAGCTGACATTTGTGAGGCCAACAGGAAAATAAACTATATAGTAATGATTTGAATAGTGAAATCGCCCAGGGTGTCACCTAGCATTTCTAGAAACCTAGCAGGCAGTTTTTCTGACTACCTCCTGGTAACAATGATTAGTATAAAATGCAGGCTCAATTACACATTCCACTACATCCAAAACACATGAATGAACCTCCGCAGCCCATTGTATTGCAGAAGAACCCCTGCAGCATGTCTCTTAGATCCATTTCAGGGGCTGTGCGTGCCTACAGGCTGCATCCTGCTCCAATGCTATGTGCAGTGTGTACTGATGAAGCAGAAAAGGAGCAGCATGCTGTAAGCCACACTCATTTGCCTAAGCAGAATAAATCACTGCTGGCAGTCAAGTGCACGCCTGTCTGTACACACCGAGCAGTCGAGGAGACGGGGTAGAGAGAGGGTGGAGAGCAACAGCAAGAGGGGAAAAGAAGATGGGGAGTTCAGACAAAGAGGGAGGAGGCTGAGGAAACCGAAAGAATACGTGACAGAAGGTGGTAAATACGCAAATACAGTACAGTAACTAAAGAAAAGGAGCAGCAGGGGGTGCGAGTCGAGCCAAGGAGTAGGGCAGCCAAAGCAAAACACACAGGGTCGTTTCTACTCTCACCTACTTCACATGCGGCCTCCTGTCTGTCTGACTCAAATAACACACACGTCTTCCACCATCAGAACTACACAACAACAGAGCGACACAGCACACGGAAGCCACAGCCACGCGCTCAACGCAGTTATTAGCTGCTCAGCTCAGGACCCACACGCTATGAATAAAAGAAATATCAGCGCAGGCGCTACTGGTCACAGGAAAGAGGTTTTGATGCATTCAGTAAAGGTTGATTCATGGGAGACTGAATAATTCATGGAGTTGGGTGGAATGTTCTCCAGAGCATGTCCAGACGCTGCAGCCGTTCATTCCCACCACTGGGAGCAACGTCAAAGGTAAAGGTTCACGCGAGGAAACAACAGGTGTTTCACATAATCATTCCTTCAACACGCTGTGCTCATACATTACACTGGTAAATGACATATGACACGATACCTGAGAGCTGGGTGCATGCATACACTCCTTTTCTCTATCTGACAAGATACATTAATGAATTATGTTTCAATTAGTCAAATTATGTTACAATAATAATAAAATAAGGTCAAATATTATATTTGCATAAAACACTCTTTCACTCTGTTTGAGGTGGACATACATGTATATCTGATGGTACATCTGACAGAGGCGTATGTTCACTCTATGAAAGCGCAGACTGTGAGCTTACAGACTAATTGTCCAAACCACCACCTGCCTCAGAACTGAGGCACACAAAGGTTTATGCGTTCACTGTGCGCACACGCGAAGACACAAAGATAATGTGAGTAAATAATGTTCTCCAAGTTGCTCCCAGAGGGCGGAAGATCGGCAGGAGAAATGTTAATGATTAATTAGATGTTAGAGTTGCTGGTGATTAAAAACAGAAGACTTTAGAAAGACCCTGAGAGTAGTTTGTTGACTTCATCGGCTCAATTTCTTTCAGTCTCTTTTACTGTACAGCTGTGCGCGCATACGACTATTGATTTAAAGTGTGGGGTAAATTTCCTACGGCTGAGACAGTTCCTAAAAAAACAAAATATATCCATTGTAACATTTCCATAAACAACTGTTGGTGTGACATTATGATCACATGGTGCCTTGAAGTCTCTTCCCGGGTCATGACTCATATTATTAAATCTGTGTCCTAATTAGTGCATGAAATTCAATCCACTGAGTGATTCACTTCCCTCTAAACCAGGGTCTGATTTGAGACACACCCTAACAAGGTCTCCACAGAAAAGCAGTCCGCTGTGGACGTACTGTAGGTGACACAGCACACATGAAGTGAGGAACGTTCTCGTGTAACCTCGCAGACGGGACACCAACGAGCCCCATCTTTTCCCCTCTGAACTGGGAACATGGTCGTCATCAGCAGGATGTGCCCCGCAGTCACTCTTCTGCTCGTAAAGACATGAAGCCACTTTAAAAGCGTCACTGTGAGCATCGTTCACAGTCAAAGGCAGCCGAAAAACACCCACTAAAACTGCCAAATTGCCCTGGAGACTCAGAGGCTGAACACAACATTGAGTCGACGAGAATGTATTGCCTCCTCCATCCGTGCACCCTCCTCTCTGCCTTCCTCTATCAATTCCTTCTGAATGGATAAGCATATTTTGTCTCTTTATCAGATCAGGCTGGATTCACCCCTGCGTCTCTTGTTGTAACCTTCGGGGAAGCCAGCCAGCCTGCGCTCGTGCTCTACTGCTCCAGGCTATCCTCAGTTGGAAACAGATATAATTTTAGACACACTTTAGGATCAATAGTGGCTGTTCCTAGCGCTTCCTCCCAGAACCGTATGCGAGCAGAGGTTAATGCTCTGATTAAATACCACAGACCCACAGATTCTTCCAAATGGCAGATCTGGTGTGAAACTGAATGGCTTCTAAGTGTACGTAAGGACAGGCTGTTAAAAGGCTGATGCCATGTTCTCTGCATGTAGCAACAGGAAACATTCCCATGGTAACTACTCAACAGCGTTCAGGCCAACGTACTGCTCAAGATGGTGATTGCCAGTGTTACTAATAAGTATTTTGCACAGCGAACAAATAATTATCTGGCATCAGGCTAGAGTTGTAAGAGGAGAGTTGTTCCTGATCAAAATGCCGTTAAATTAGATTTGGTTGCATGAAGAATTGGCCGATCTGAACAGGACATGTATGAAATCCTTTCAGACAGGTTGACTGGTTTGCTAAATAGTTTTTTGTTCTGTATGTTTGAACTTTTCAGACACAACCTGTGAATCTCTTGCGCCAACATGCAGCATTGCAAATATGCTTCTTCAAGCGTACATTGTGCGTACGATGCTTTTTTATTGAGATATTAAAAGTCCAGTCATGTCCTGTGTTTTGAGCATCTGCATTGGGTTCAACACAGAAACTGTGCAGTTCGGTTGGAGGCTGTAAAAAGTATGATTATGTTTACCTGAAACAATAACGGCAGTGGTGCTCGGATCGCCTGAAGATTACTTGCTTTGTGTCTCACCCCCTGTTTACCAAAGCTATTTTAGTTATAGCTGAAACACCGTTTACCAGATCGTTTGGAAAGAAAGCCAGAAAGAACACAGCTGCTGTCCCTGTAATCTGGTATTTTTAGACGAGGAGAGAAGGGGAGAAAGTGACTGAGACATGAGCAGACGAATGACAGGAGACGGAGGAGGGCACGCGTTCTCATTGTCTCCGCGTTTGTGCTCGGTTTCACGTGTGAGGACTTATTTTTTTGTCACATATTCTACAGAGGCTTGAAGCTCGGTGCATAAAACCCTGCGACCAAAACGTGTTTGGTGACGCATTTGTTTTATCAGATTTATGAAGATGCGCGTACGCCTGGTTGCATTTGTCATCTTAGTCATGGGGGAGTTCAACACATTTGCACAAGACTCATACATTCCATGAAGTATAAACACTGTAACATGTAAGCTTTTGGTTTGGTGCCGATGTGGTCACTACAGTATCACGTTCAGTAAACTCAATAAGCCACTACACGAAGTCTTAATTATCATTATTAGATTTCTGAACGATGATTGGTTATTGATTTACAGTGGTGGAGAGATGCTACAAAGTGGCAAACTTAATTGATTACCTTTGAATATTACTGATGTGGAAATCATAGTGCTAATTAAAACAAAAGGTAAAATCCATTACTCATAAGTTAATGTAAAATTAATATTTGACCAAAAGATTAACATAATAAGGGTTATCATCAAACTACAGCAGGATTAGCCCATCATCTTTTATGATGCTTTTAAAAACAGTGTACACAGTGTGAAGTCTGCATGAGGAGCACACTGACCGCCCTAGTGTTGATTTTAATACGTCTCTGTGTTCATTTTATTTAGTTTTCCATACCTGCGTTTATATCAAATATTTAGTTTAGTCGTACAGATGAAATCATCAAATCTGTGTAGAACAGATCTGATGCTCTTTCCCCAGAGCACCCTCGGAGCTCATTTCCCCCCAAACCCTGGCTGCCTGATCTTCATGGATCTCCCGTCTCCTGCCTCGTCCCCTCACTCCCCACCTTCGTGCCGTTCCCGCTGCGCCGGGTATAAATCCACTGTACCAAAGCACGCTACACTTCAAGCCCAGCTGCGGCGGGCCTCTCCAATGCAATGCAGTGAAGAACTGAGTCCACCCTTTGCTTTCTGCATTTTTCTTACCATTTAAGTTTGCATGGTGTACTTGTGAATTTCAACCACGGTTCTTCTCAAAGGAATTGCCCTTCTTCTGTACCGTTGGTGTGTTCTCTCCTCTGTTGACTTGAATAATGGATGTTCCCCTTCAGACTGACACCACACTGAATCCCTGTTCTGGTCCTGTCCAGCAGCCGAGAACAGAACGGTCAAGGTAATGCGAGCGGAGAGGTGCACCCTCCAGGTGGGATGACTCCAGCCTTGACTCGCGCTATCGCTGTCGTCTCCCACTTCTACGCCTTTTGTGCTCTTGTACTGTAATTTTCAGCGTGCGCACAGTCTCTGTGGGAGGCAACACGCATGCACACACACACACA
Organism: Betta splendens; assembly: GCF_900634795.4. Classification (NCBI taxonomy): domain Eukaryota; kingdom Metazoa; phylum Chordata; class Actinopteri; order Anabantiformes; family Osphronemidae; genus Betta; species Betta splendens. The sequence goes on from NC_040884.2 coordinate 7,049,268, forward strand.
CACCTACACACACCTACACACACACACACACACACAGCCACATAGCGATTTACACATTGATACATACACACGCACACCAGACAGATGGTTGAAGCTCTGCTCTGACAGAGGCTAAAGCACAGGGCACCTCCACTCTTCAAAGGCTCTGCGTTTCTCCTCTTGCTGCTTTTTCAAATGCCATCTGTACCCAGACACACTAATGTTACTTAAAACAAGGACATTGCATTTTTTTTCCTGCCTCTAATTAGAAGACAGCAGGAAGAGAGTTTCTTTCTGCCTCTGCCATATTATAAATCTTTTGGAAAGCCAAGTCTAATCATTTCATACAGCTGGCACTATATAGCTCCTGAAATAAAAGATGAAAGGATGTGAGCCGGAGCGTCGGAGTACCTGAAAACATTTTAAGACTTTGCTGATGCTTGCGTGCAGCGGTGCATGCGTTGGAGCGGCGAGTGCATGGACGTACTTACAAGGATACGGCGCGCTAGATGGATGAACTTTGTGGTGTTTCAGGGAGCATGAAGAAAGGCTGTGCTTTATTACCCGGCAGCCGGGCTGCTCGCCTCGCTCCTCTCCCCGGGTCTCTCAGAGGAGCAGTCATTTCTCTCTGTCAGTCAGTCAGTGTTTGGGGAAATGATAGTAGGTTTTAGAGAAAGAGGGGCTTTGTTTGGGCAGGAGCAGGCAAGAATAGCACTGTTTCCTTTCATCATCATCCTTTTACTGTCACCTCCTAACATTCTACTCTGTCACCTTCTCTCCTTTTGTCCTTTCCTTCCTTACCGCTCGCTCCCACTCTTCCCTTTGCCCATCCCCACCCCAGCACTCACTTTTCATTCCGCCACCTCTCCACTCTCTCCATCTTTTCCTCTCTCCCTCTCTCTGTTTCCCCCTCCCCAGATTGAGGTAGCGTGTTATTAGTAAGGCAGCGAATGTGCCTGTCTGTGTGTGTTAGAGAGAGATAAGCACAGGTAGTGAGAGTTACATAAGCCTCTGTTGATTACTGTGGAGGAGAGGGAGAGTGAGAAGGAGAGAGAGACAGAGAGAGAGAGAGAGACAGATTGCTGTACCTTAGTAAGTACATTGTGCTTTAATGTTGCCTGTATGGCTGGCTGGCGGTTGATAAGTAGCCCAGGCTTCTGGGGCTGGTTGAAAAGACAGTCATTAGGTTGGACTCCCTAGACTGGGAGCTTGCTTCATAGATTGCAAGTTTGTTTTTGTTATAATGTTTAGCAGGAAGAAAATAAACCCTTCGCAAGGTTTACAGCGTTAATACGGTGTGACAGAGTGGTCATAAAAATACAGCTGGAGTTTCGTGCAGATTCATAGCCTTTTTTTCCTCATATCTCATCTGCAAGTAGCTTCTGTTTTCCATAAAAATGGGAATAATATTTAAGCATAAGCTAAGAATTAGCTTATTTAATGATGCATGTGTAGCATAACCAAAGCCTAAGCTAACTTAAATCTCCCTATACACTCATGACGCAATCCTTCACTACAGGGATTGTAGGTGCGGTTGAGGCAGTGGCACGGTTTGATTAATGGTTATATGAATGTAGTGTCACAAACATAAACACAACACAAACAAAGCCCCACTGATTCTTTCCTCCTCTCTAGTCGTATTATACACATAAGTACAGCTGGAGTGTTTCACAGCACAACTGTGTGCTGTGACTGAGGGGCACCTTCACTCGACTGTACCTGAGCCAAGAACAGCCATTGTGTTTCACCACTGAACTGTAGTAGCCTCGATAGTAACTAGTCACACTCCACCTGTGAAGTCTTGGGCCAACGGCCTTGTTGCCCCAGAATGCAGTGCTCCACTCCAAACACTGGCCTATGGACACAATGCAGATGCACTCCGGTGTGCACACGTGGCTATTGTTAGGAAAAGTGTGGGTGATGGGGTCAACTGCCTCCTTACCTCTCCACAACTCCTTACCGCGCTGTTGTATCAACTCAAGGACGCGAGCAGCTGGTTCTCACTTAAGCACACACATACGTACGCACTCTGCAATCAGTCACCGGCGATTGCAAATGGTCATGGACATCTCTACACCCTCCTTCACACTCCACACTCAATGGTATCTCTTCGTCGTGTGTGTTTGTGCGCGCCTCGTGCCTTCATCTGTATGCTGAGCGTTTGTAGAGCCCCTCCAGCCAAACCCAGCTTAGGAGCAGTTCAAGGCCAAACAAGTGTGCGGATTAAAGGGCGAATACAGTCCTCTGCCTTCCTCTCCCGTCTCAGTGGAAGAAGTGAGCGCTCTCCTCTTTCTTAACTACTGCTGAGGTGCCCTTGAGCAAGGCTTTTGCAATTTCTATGTGCCTCACAGCAGTGTATTGTGGTGACACTGGCAGGTGAAACGTGGTGTTGCAAGAGCTTCCACTGTTTAATAAATGTAAAACTCCACAAAAGTACAATTAAAACTACAAGCACACAGCACTGACCCCTGTTCTACCTCACATTCAGGACCTTCATGGCAATCACAACACAAGTAAACACAGTAAACTGTAGCAACAGTGTTGGATGCTGTTTGCAGCACGCAGTTCCCATTAGAATTGCTATTTTCTGCTTCTGACAAGCTAATTAAAACGTACAGGTACAGAGTTGGCACACGAGTAAGGAAGGAAGGGGAAACTGTGAACGCCTGTCAGGGGGAGGAAGCCAGGAAGGTAAAAAGTGAGAATAAAACAGAATAATTTACAATGAATGGAAGTTAATGAGATCGTCCAACAGGTGTAAGGAAAATACTGCAGACGTGTGCACCGCTGTGTGGTCAGCGGTGACAATGTGAGAACCTTGTTGAAGACGCTACACCTCTGCTTTCCTGAAAAGGCTTCTGTGCAAGGACTAAGAAAATAGTTTAGATACAAGTATTGGGAATTTTAGGCAAATGATGAAAGTATTGCTATTAGTATGAATGGAGCATTTTTTGTTTTTTTGTTAATATATACAATATTACCGATTGCTTTTGTAAGAAGAAAAAGCAATAAATGATGATTTACCAATTTTATGTCTTAATGTTAGATTTAATTAATCTTATTTTTTATTGTGTTCTTCTTTAAAGAGCATCTTGTTGCATCTTGGTTACAAAGTAAACAACTTTATCTCCTGGAGAGAGACAAAAGAAGAAAAGCAGGGGAGGAAATGGTTAAGGTGCTCCTGCAAATAAGAATTCAGGAGATCCAGTATCATGAGACGAGCCAACAGGAAGTAACAGGATGGCATGTACAAAAATGTGGAATAACAATAAGGAGGGCTTTTTATGTGTGAGAAAGAGACTGCACACAATGATGCTCAAACTGCCTCTCTTTTATTCAGTCGCAGTCACACAGACATGCCTGTGTGCACACAGTATTATGTAAATAGTCTCCTCGGCAGAGTGCTGCTGTCACTGAGCGAGTATCCTCTGGGCCATCTAGGCAGTCTCATTAAAACAAGGCACAGCATCCATTATTAGATACCAGCACGCACACGCACACACACACTCATGCATGGAGTCAGTAACACACACAGAGCATTCGCAGCCACCAATGAAGGACCTCCCAGGAAGCTGGTGTTTAAACGTTCCTCCCAGGTGGCAGTCAAAAACATCTCCAAGGAAACGGCTCAAATGTCACTGAGAACCATGCCCAAGGAGCGTGTGCACGGCTCGACTGGCGTGAAGGGAGAATACACAGGGCTTTAAACATTACATCCATATGCCATTAAAGAACAGTAGCAGCTGTAGGTGACCTGTTTCTGTGCAATGTCGACGCCCTGTCTGCTTTGAAACCCCGTGAAGTAAAGTGGACCCCCGTTTGTTTGTGATCTGCTGGCCCCGCAGGTGGTTCCCGAGGCGTGGGCTTCATCCGCTTTGATAAGAGGATAGAGGCTGAAGAGGCCATCAAGGGCCTGAACGGACAGAAGCCATCGGGCGCCGCCGAGCCCATCACGGTCAAGTTCGCCAACAACCCCAGCCAGAAGACCAGCCAAGCCCTTCTGTCACAACTTTACCAGTCCCCAAACCGCCGATACCCCGGCCCGCTCCACCACCAGGCCCAGAGGTTCAGGTGAGTAGCAACAGTCACGCCGTGCAGGTAAACCCATGTTTAAGAAGCGCGTTCTTAGTCCTGGGAGCCTGTGCTCCAGCCAAAAACTGCACACAAGAAGAACCAGAAGCAGTGGCTTATCCTACTGGACTTATTCCTTCAGTATGTGAAGATGAAAAATGTGACCAAGCGCTAATATAGTCAATAGCAGTTATTCTTGTTTATAATCGAAATAAAAGCATTAAACAGGCCTGATTTGAAAAATTCACCAAATTGGTTTTACAGAGATCAGACGGGGACTGTCATGTACACGGGTCAAAGCGATATCTATGCATCAACAGTGATGCCGCTTTCCCCATGAAGATTGTGGTGCGCTCAGCACCTGGTGTACAGTGGGTCAGAGGTAAGCAGGCCCTGTGAGGGCTCTGCGTGGGTCCGCCCACATCAGAGAGGAGCTGTTCATAAGAGACTGTGGGGTTCTGTCGCTCACAACTAGGTATTTCCCCTCATTTCATCATGCCGCCATCGAGCCAAACTTTCCCACAATGTTTCCCGTGCGTCCTGGGCAAAAAAAGAGAGTAAGTGAGAGAGAATGAAGCGTAACAAAGTATTTAAAAAAAATAATAATAATAATTGGATATATAATTAGTTGTAATTACATTACAGTTGTAATGCATTTACAACTGTAAAGGTCCTTGCATTCAGACCTACTGTAATAAAAGAGTGATGTCAAATAAAATGGACAATTTGAACTCCGCCTTTTTGCCGAGGTCGGCTCCACATCTGTCACGTCGCTATATATATCGTGCCTGTCCTGTGCTCGGTATATATATCGTACTCGCTAATATCATTCATTCCCTGATGACACAAACAGCACGTTTCTAGTTTACACATTTAGCTGACAAAACCAGAGCGGGTTAGGACTCACTGCTTGAGGTCATGTTACCTTTCAAATAAAAATCAACCCAGAAAGCAATGATTGTATTCCATTATGCTCCATCGTCCCACAGACAAGAATAGTCCTGAATTGGAGACAGAATGTGTGCTTATACAATTTCCTCCCTCTTTCAATAACACTAAGCCGGTCGTGCTGTTTACTCTCTATCAAAGTCAGAGCTTGGAAGGTATTTTTCTTGTGGAGCGGCTTCCCTGGTGTGACACCTGAGCGATGTAGCGTGGCTGTGTGTCTGTGATACGCCAAGCCAATTTACAGGCTCCGCAGGAGAGCTGTCGCTTCTCATCACAACTCACAACCACGGGACACTTCCTCACTGTGTCCCTGTGCTCCTGCTCTCTGCTCCCGAGCCCTTCACCGAAACCCCCACACTTTAGAAGTTATAAATGTGCTGCATGTGCACCCTTCATCCTTTTCTGACTCAGTTCTTAAGGACAGGAGTCCAAAAGGGCATTTTCTAATTATTCACATGACAAACTCTGGGTCCTTCACATGCAGTAGTGTATAAGAAGCAGGGTAAAAGACTCCTATTACATTCACCCCGTGCGTTTAGACCATGTTCAACAATACAAGTGAATGCATATGTTCTTGTAAGGTCCCTCTCCAAGACGGAAAACATAATCTGCTCAAGTACAATACACCACTCCCCGGATCCCTGCTCATTTCAGAGCCTCTGCTGTTAACTAATGGCACTAATTAGCAAATTAGCCTTATTATATCCAAGGCAGGAGCCAGTTTTAATTGAGCAGATTTTTGTTTAAAAAAAAAAAAAAAAAAAAAGGAAAAGACAAAAACACCCATCCCTCCATTAACATGCACTGAGAGAAAGCACAAAAGCCCTATTGTTTATATCAAGCTTGAAGAGGCAGTGTGAAAAGCTGCCAGAGTGTTTGCGCGGCGAGCGTGTATCCGTGTGCGTCGCTGCAGTCTGCACGTGTGCGAGAGGCAGGAGCGGGTGTGCTAGCAGCAGGTTGTTCTATTGTGGCACAGTGGCCCGGCGGCCAGCAGATGTCTTGGTGCTCCTGGGTCTGGAGCGCCTCTCCTCTGAGCATCCTCTCATTTGACTCATTTACCCACAAAGCAGTCTGTTTGTTCCCTTCCCACATAAAGCACTAATTACATCTTCAATGATTCTGTACATTCCACTTGCACTTCTTCTTGTTTTAGGGCTTCTGTGCTTTTAGTGAGACAGACACCTTTGGCCCAGACTTTGCTCTGAGCTCACGTTACAGTTATTTAGTGTAATTCAGACATTACGGCACCAGTGATTAAATTAATGTCTTTTCTTTACATTTTAAAAACGTTTATTGATTTGAAGTGATTTGCGAGTTGATGTTGAAATACTTGTTTAAAATACAGGTTATTATAGTGCTTTTCAATCCTGATCCCCAGTAATCACATCTGCAGGGTTTCTAAATTATAAGATGCTTAACTACAATTACCTGGCATCCTGGTGTGCAATTGTCCTTGATTAGAAGACTTTGAATTTCTTACAGTATACACATGTAATCTTATTTTAAAATGGTTAATATAAATACCGTTGTATTATCACCATACAAAATTACCTATAAGAAACCCCCTGAACCTACATACAAAGAACGATATAAAGGATTTCAGCATTTTAGTTCAATATTTTGTAGACAAGCTGAACTTGATCCGTCAAAGAGGACGGACCGACCCTCATCGAGTCGGGGAGTTTGAAGTGTTTTCAAGAGGAACAAGGCGTCACCGGCCAGCTGTTGCTCAATAAGCCGTGGCCCCTGTCCATTAGGCCGGAGGAGTTAATAAGACATGAGACAGGCGAGACCCAAGTGAGCAATGAAGGTCGTTGAGTCACCAAACAGACTGCATCCATCCAAGAGGGCCAGCGCTCCCACATGCACACGACGTCTGCTGGGTTCTGGAGCCAACGCACCTCCAAAAAGCAGTTCACCCCCACTGGCTGCACCGCCGTAGCTCACAGGGCGCTGACGCTTTCAGACAGAGGACACCCTCTAACATTAGAAGCCATTTCACCCAACCTATTAGCTCTTAACAAGTCGACCTGACCACAAACACACACACACACACACACGCACACACACACACACACACACACTCACTGCGTTTCATGGCTACTTTTATTTTCTAGTTGTGTTTCTGTTGGTCCACCTCATAGAAAACCTACCAAGTCATCGCTGCCTCTCTCGCTCACCATCATTCAAATGCCAAACCATTACACTGACAGAACTCTGGATCATTTCTTGTCATCTCAGGCATTCCCTCAATTGAATAAGAGAAATTAAAAGGGCACAGTATATAAAATACATTTTCATTAACCTCCATCTGTTAATAAACCATCGATGTGATGGCATAAATTGTATGGAGACCCACATGCAATTTGATTTCGCGTTGCGCTGTGGCTACGCTAGCATCCTCGGTACAGCTTATTCCTGCCCTGCCTCTGGAGCGGTCGCACCGACAGTAAACACGGTGTGCCTTTAATTGCCGACCACACTGGTGAAACTGTAGACTCATTGACTGATGATAGCAGTTTCTGGTGGGGCTCCTCAGTGTAATGGACCAACTACAGTATATATGGGTTTGTTTGTTCTTGAGTGAGGAGGATCATGCAGTTCCTACAGGGACTTCAACATTAGTTCCATTGAGTGAGTCGACCATCTGCCCACCATTAACCCCAGAACCCTCCTTCTCTTTACAGGCTGGACAATTTGCTTAATATGGCCTATGGCGTAAAGAGGTAATTAAAAACTTCACCCAATGCCAGATGTCCATGTTGACTCAATGATTTTTCAATATCCTTTTTTTCTGTTCTTTTGAGTTGACGTTTCCTTGTATTTTTGCAGTCACTTTGCGTTCCACAATTCGTTCAAGGTCAACTGCATTTTTGGTTCTTTGATTTGTATGTTGTTTTTTTTCCCTTGTCAGCCTCAGTTGGTTTTAAAAACCTACCAGGTGTTTTAAAAAAAGAACAAAAATCAGTCTTTGTTTTCAGTGGTGATGAATTTGCTTTGTTTTGATTATGACAAGTGCTGGTGTTGTCTGGATTGTTTTGGGTTGTTTCTGTGCAGTGAATGAATTTTGTTCTCTGGTGTAAACTCCTAATTTCTAGGTGTGTTTTTTAATTCTGGATTCAGGTTCTCCTGCCTTGTCGCACCACAGCTGTAGCTTGGGAACATTATTAGAAGCAAAATTTAAACTTCTCAAGATTTTCTTTCACCCTCAAACAAATAGAACTAAATCTGTGTGCACCCACGGCTCACACCCTTTTACAGACCTACAATTCTAAAGCACTAGTTAAAGTGTTGCCTTCATTTCTTGGCAGTGCTTGCTTAGATCAGGTTTAGGACACGGGATGAGGCTGGATGAACCTGGATCCCTGCTGGAAACAGTAAATGCTGTTTCTGCAGCTCCAGCTTTGGCTCTGCTCTGCTCGGTTTCCCTCCTTCCGCCGCCATGTTTTATTTTGCTTTCTCACTACCTTAGGTGTTATATAAGCTAGCGCAGCAACCTCTATGGTGATAGATGTTTTATGTTCTGACTGTGGCATCCTGCATGTTGCAAGCACAGGGGACACCATCAAAACTCGTAGCGTAGCCGCTCAAACACAACTTGGGTTTTAGCTTGTGAGAAACGAAAGCCCTTAAAGCCAGAGATTTCTGTCTGAGGCGGGACTTCATCATCTAGTTACAGAACAACACGGCGATAGTGATTTATTGTGGCATTTGCAGGTTTAACCCTTAGTCTCTCCTGATCAGAGAACACGGCGCCCTTACTCTGAGTCTTTACATAATTTTATGAAGGTGAAAATAGTGTCAGATTCAGCCATCCTATCAGCTTAACATGTCATCAACTTAGAAGTGCTTTTCAGTGATCTCAAGTTATTATATAAAGAGAAAGAAAAGAAAGGTGTTAAGAGCTGGAAATGGTTGGCTTTAGAAACCACAGAATAGCTATCTGGTCAGCTACACTGTTGCTATGCAACCCATGGTCTTGTCTGTAACATTGGTTAGTGTTTGGTCCCGCGCTGATGGGTACATTCGCATGCACGTTTACACACAGAGACACACTCATCTCCAAGTCTGGTAGTGGCAGATTTACTGTAGCCGGCCTCCAAATCTCACACCCTCACAAACCTCACGTAATCCAGCTTTTGCAGAGACATTCTAGAAGATTTTGCTGTATGCGCTGCTGCAGACCTGTGTGTGTAACCTACTGTGTGTAACCCTTTCTTTCTCAGTTAAATAGATTCGTAGTAACACAATCAGATCCGTATTATAATCAATGTGATGGATTTGCCTACAACTGTACTTATCACATATAATCCAACAGAGTGGATAGTAGAGTCTCTGCCATTAATGAGCCAACCTCGTACCGCAGGCACCATGACTGGAGCCATGCACCAAGCTTGTAGCGATTGCTGGCCATATACAGTATAGCGGCGGCGGCAGAAGGGTGGGAGCAACAATCAGCGCTATCGATCAGTGCCACGAGCTCTGCAACAGACCAGAACAGAATGCCCTGCAGACTGGAGGAGTGGGAAGAATACGTTTTGTACCTAAATGCCACTGGGGTGTAAAGTGCTTCCATTTTCCATTTAGTTTGTTCCTTCTTCCCTCCCTGCGTTTGCCTGAGAAAGCAGCCTTCTCCGAGACAGCTGCAGCAAAGCGGAAATCTCAATTAATGCACACCCAATAATGCCCATAGTCGTTTCTTGGGGAGAGGAGGCATAAGAAATGAACCTTTTTATCTCATTTACCTTTTATTTAAAAGTGGGGATATTTTTTCCTCCTTTTCCCTTTCGTTTGAGCGGAAAGGCAATTAAGTGAAGTCAACTGAGGATTCAAATCTTTTGCATCACAAGAAAAAGGAGAAGATTATGAAGCGAATAAGAACAGATTTAGCAGGCTGGTGCATGATCTTTGATGAATTTCTAGCAACGGTTTAATTCAACAACTTCCTGCAATTTAGCGCCTAAAGGAGCCACTCAAGGACACAAAGAGAGAGTCTTCCTCTGCGTCTTCTTCAACAGAAATGTGGCCCAGCGTTCTCCACTGTCGTCACTCCTCGCAGGAGGCCTTTCAGATTTGAGGAGCGCAGGGAGGAGTTAGTGCAGACTCGCATCCACCGCATGAAAATAGAGCTAGACGTACAGGCACCTTTAATAACCATCCATGCGCTTGCAGCCTCATTGGCTGGTTTTGGTTTGTAGAGCTGGTGCTGCCCCTGAACATATAGCCTTGTTTGATGTACTAAAGCTGTAGATGGTAGGTTTACTCGGCCTCTGAACATACTGTTGAAGTCAAAGAGGTGGAGACAGGCTTTTCACTGCTCATTCCATGTGCAGTCAATGCAGACACTGTTTTGCTGCGGACCTCAAGCTGTTCACATTAAAAGTGGCTCTCGTTTCTCTTCTTTGTCCTCTGGTCCCCCTCCATTCTCCCACTCTGCCTCTCCTCTCAGGTTCTCCCCCATCACCATTGACAGCATGACCAGTCTGGTCGGCATGAACATCCCCGGGCACACGGGCACCGGTTGGTGCATCTTCGTGTACAACCTGTCCCCAGATTCTGACGAGAGCGTGCTGTGGCAGCTGTTCGGGCCCTTCGGCGCCGTGAACAATGTCAAGGTGATCCGTGACTTCAACACCAACAAGTGCAAAGGCTTCGGCTTCGTCACCATGACGAATTACGACGAAGCGGCCATGGCCATCGCCAGTCTCAACGGCTACAGGTTGGGCGACCGTGTCTTGCAAGTCTCCTTCAAGACCAACAAGACACACAAGTCCTGAACTTTAAGAGGTAGAAGCAGTTGCCCCGCGACTCCGTCTGCTCCAAAATTGCCCCCAAACCCCCGCCCCCTCACCTCCACCCATCCCTTAGCCCCTTCGGTCACTACCACCCTACTACAGCCATCCAACACAGCAAACGCAAACCGGAACACAAAGCAACCGACAAACCATCAAACAAATTGAACTAGAAATGGCTTATATTATAACTTTGGACCTATAAGCCAATGTTGCCTAAGTATTACAAAAATGAAATGACAAAAATGTTCATGAGTTTTTGCAAGTTCCTGTGTTAATGCAGGCTTCTCTTTGTTGTGTATTCTTTCTGTTTGTTGTGATCGTTCGAATGATTTCTCTCTTCTGTGTAAACAGTAGCAAATCCCTGTATCCCCTTATTTCAGAGAAGAGAAAGTCATTTTTAGATTTAAACCTTTTCTCTGTCTTGATTCAGGATTTGTTTTTCTTTTGTAAATCCGGATCCACTGTCGTTAGTATTATATACCTCCCTGTCGGTGGAAGGGAGGGGGCTCTTTTTTAAATTGGTGAACCATTCATTCATTTTTAGTGTTTATTAAAAACCTCCCCTTATCGATTATACGTGGGATGCTACAATCCCAATAACTCTGATGTAGAAAAAAAAACGATTTCTAACATTGTTTCTGTTTTGTATCGCAAACAAAACATAACGTCTTTCCTCACAGGGGTTCAGGGAGATGGGGCGAGGGAGGGGATGGGTTAGCTTTCCTGATGACACGCTCAGTAATTTAAGAAAAAAAATAACACTGTTGCCAAAGAGACGATCTCTTTGCTTGAAAAAAACTGCGTTTAGAAAAAGATAAAAATAAAGAGAAAGAAGATCTATTTTTATAAATGATAATTAAAATAATAATTATTGAAGAATTTTTACATGAATCTGGATTTGAAAAAAGAGAAAAATATTTTGACTGGCTAACTAGGGGGCCGGGGCGGGAGGGAGGGGGCACCACCTTGTCTTGTCTTTCTGCCGTGGTACTTTATCGGCTCGATGGTCGTTTGTTTTTTGGGGAATCCAAGTTGGCGGCGATTTTGTAGATGGAAGGTTTTGTGAAAAGGATGCAAAGTGAAGCAGGTGATTTTGGTAATTTTTCACATATGTAGTGCGTAATTATTCAACAGCGATACCCAAAAGGGAAGGGAGAGGGGTCTTTCCCAGGCCTAACCATCCTTACAGTCCAGAGCCCAAAGCAAGAAGACCCTTTGTCCACTTGTTTTCCTGTTTTTGTCACCAGTCCATATGGGATATCAGTAAATAGATATATACACATCTGTCCATTTAGAGAGCATACTATTCATTATCTATATCATTTTCCTCGCTCTGCGTTTGTGAACTTACATTTGAAAAGAACTTCCTTTTAGCGATCAACAGTAGGTGCTATATTACATTATTCACATATCTTAAATAACCAAGTTTGTTGTTCTATGTGTTGTTTAAAGAAAAAAAATACTTCGATGTTGGCATTGAATTGAGCTGCTGTTCTTCGTTTAATATTCGTTTATTGTTGGCCCAGGAATCTGGTGAGAATATTTCTTTGCTGAATAACCAGATGAATTACTTTGGGCCGTGTAAGAATCACTGGACAAACCTTAATTTCGTATTTTTTTGTTTGGCTTGCTGACTTTTAGGTTACTTGCTGAGCGTGAAACGTTTGTCAAAACTTAATGATGATTAGCTAGTTCCGTTAGTCTAGATATTTGTTTCCTTAAAAAGGATCTATGACAACTGTGTCTTTATTTGCTGTGTACAAATAGATGATATATATAAATATATATATAGTCTACATTTGTTTTACAATATCTACTGTACTATCTGAGTTGTCACTGTTCTTTTGTTTGAGCTTGTCTTTTTCATATGACAACTTATTATGAAGTGGTGGTTCAGTTACTTAGAAAAACTTGTGAGGAAACTGTTCAATTGTTGTCATGTTACTTGTGGAGAAAAAAAAAGTTTTGGATTATCTTTCAGTTAATAACTGCGGCAAAAGAAACCGAACAAAAAGCTTAGACTATAACTGTATTTGTTTAGCAGTTTATTTACTTTTCTATTTTGTAAGCTATTTATTTTTGTATTTATTTGTATTTATTCTATTTATTATCGTTTATTTATGTGTGTATTTATGTATTTATTTGTTTCATTTGTCTGTGTATTTGCGTGATTCTGGTACAGGGAGGGGGGCGTTTCTGAGCAAAAGGGAACAAAGCGACTAGTGGAGAGGCTCTTCCAGTAGTCCACTGCACTGAGAGAACTTTTAGTATGTTTATGCTTTGTACCAATATATCAAAATTACAATATAAAAAAATCTAAAAGTCAAGAAAACTGAAAAAAATGTCTGGAGGGTTGGGGGACGCTCTTCCCTTATTACTAGAAACAGTTACTCGCTATGCATAACCTAGTTAATAGTTAAATTTGCTATTGCTTTTTTCTTGTCTTGTTAAAATGAAATCTTTAGATCTTTTTCAATAAAGTTTAGTCTTAATAGAATGTTATAAACAGTCGTTCTGGTTCAATATAACCTGTGATAAGTTTGTGTAGTTCTAAAAAGCCACTCCGTCCACACCCTCCCTCCACTTACTACCGCTTTGTGATGAAACCTTATGCAAAAATGTGGGTCTGAAAGCATCGTTTTCAGTTTTCAGTAGACATTTTATATGACATTCAGCTGTTCGCGGCTCGAGAAGATCAATCCTAAAACGGAGCATTTGCTCATTGTTGTTCGAGGGTCATTCATTGCACTGGACTAAATCGGTTAAAATCACCTAAGAGTCAAAGGTTATTTTTGAAGATATTCATCATGTTTTCAAATGGCATACCAACAAATCTTTAAAACAGAGAATTTGTTACCATTGCACACCAACTGTTATTTACAGCAGTTGTTGCTTTACTGAAAAAGTACTCTGGAGGTATGAAAAGGGATTGTACCGACTCTATATTTTATATACTCTAATATGATATATATTATATATTTTGAAAGGTAAGGGAATGGTTCCAGAATTATAAATATAAGGAATTGGATTTTTCTGTTTGTTGTTAAGACTTGAAAACATGAGGGAGGTGTGTGGAGAGCATTTGAAACACTCAGACGCATGCTTGCATAAAGTCCAACCTTCTCTCTCTCTCTCACACCTCAGTCATCTGAAACGCCGGCTCATCCAGCATCATCACCCTTATCGTCTGCGCCATCCAACGTTCCAATGTCATAGCGGCAACAAACCGACCAGACCCCTTCACGCCCCCCCGCTGTCGTGGGGGGCCTGAATTATGCAACGACCCCAGTAGAATGTTGTTCTGACGTGTGAACTAATTTCCTACACTGTACGACTTTTAAACTCTTACGACGCGTGCCTGAGTTCCGCCTAGACCCTGTGTGCACATATGTGAGCGCGCACGTGTGCATGTCTGTGTGCATGTTCCTTTACGTAACTGTGTGTGCGTTGTGCGTTTGTCCTCATATGTTTGGTAGCGTGGAGTACATCCAGGTGTGTGTATGTACAGTATATACATATATTCAGTGTGATTACGTTTGTGCGATTGTGTATTTGGGTCTGTTCAGTGCACGTACATCCAAACGTGTGTGTGTGGGTGGGTGCGTGTGTGTGCGTGTGCGTGTGCGCGCCTGTGCGTGTGGGTGTGACCGTGCGAGTGTGTGCGTGTGCATGTCAGGGCGTTTGTAACATGGGGCTGCGTCACCTCGCCCCGTGCCCGACCCCTACGGCTCACACCATCCCCTGTAGCGCCTTATAGTGGCAGCCTGCCAGTAGGAACAACGCAGCCAGTAGTGGAGGAGGGAAGGTGAACAGAGGAACTAGGCTCTTCTTGTCAGTTTTCATTTTCCTCCTGAGACGTGTTTGTTTACTATCTGAAAAATCTATAAACGAAATCTTTAAAGACAAAAAAGACGAAAAAATGTTCACGGGGCCCCATGACCGCGGCTCTCTCTACTCTCTCCTGCTTATGTTATTACTTAACAATTATCAATGATGATTATTATGATTATTATTGCTATTATTCTTAGTATTCTTATTCTTATTATTAATCCAATTACTGCGATGAATGACTTCATGTTATCCTTGCTAGTTTAGGTCATTTCTGAAACTGGAAACAAAATAAAAATCTTGCTGTAAATGTTTGTTTTTTCTTTTTCATAAAACTGTTGTGTTTGAATTATTTGTACTTTTGAATGTTGGGACAATAAAATGAGGTGTTAAGAGCTTGGATGTCTCTTGTCGTAATGGAGGAATCGTTCACACACGTCTGATGAATCCCCCTTTAAGTTGTTTGCTTACGTTTGGTTGTTGGTTAGATTTAATAAGGCACTTTAATGAGGGATAATAGACACTCATCAGTGTGCTTAATGAAAAGTGCTCCTGATAACTTGCATATCGCAGCAGAAATGTAAATTGGAGATCCGTATGTTGTAGCTCTGTCAGTTAATTTGTTAGACATCTCCACTAATAGCAGTTTAATGAAAAGATTCATTGTTAAATCACTCAAAGAAAAATGGAAACGTGCTACTTTTAAATTCTTAAATGAGAGGATTTATTGTAATTGTCATTAATACTTGATAAGCCATTACAAGACTCTCAGGCTCAGAGAGGTTGACTCTAATGGTTTGAAACATAAACAGTTCATCAGTTCATTTATAAAGACATTCATTATTTGAAAAATAATCAATATTTGGCTCCAGTGTATAATTCTCACGTCTGTCTTGCCACGAGCCAAACATTTCAAATTAGTAAAAGAACAACAGAAGTTCGACGGTAAATCGTGGTTGATCTGGAGCCGCGTGACCTTTTAATGCTGGGGAGCGGTCACGACGGCGCGGCCGTAACACTGCAGACAGGAAACGCCTCTGAGGTGCAGCCGGACAGGACATCCGTGAGATAACACTGCCCCCTGGATCTCCAGGAGCAGGAGCACCCGGCCCCGCGCACACAGGAGCTACTGGAGGTCCAGTCATGCTTTCATGCTCAACAGCGCCAGCGCCATCAGCTCAGACAGGAAGAGGCTCCTCACTGGAACAGGAGGCATCTCCACATTAAAAAGCCTCTCGGCTTCACGCCTTCACAATCAAACTCGCAGCAGACGTCATTACTGCGGTCGTGAGGGAAATAATAGTTGTTAGGCTGTGACATGTCCGGCCACGCGGCTTAATGACCCCGCACTCTCATCAGGGCCGGAGTCGATGAGGAGGAACATGAGTCGGCGCGGCCGAGGCCTGAATGCAGAGCTCAATGATTTCAGCTCACATTAACGTTGAGTTCGGTCTGCTCCGACATGAAAAGCTCAAACGCAGCGTCGCTAAAAATACCCGACGCCGACAAGATGTTCCGATTTCCAAAAGGAAGCAAAAGCCCTCGTTAGCGGGAGTTGTTGGGTTTAATATGGCTCCGTTCTCACCACATTCTGCCACCAGGTGCAACCATATGATCCTCCCTCTCACTTTCTATATAAACCACCTCTCATGTGCCTGGGTGAGAGCTGATCACACCCGCTCCACCGTGTGAATGTCAGCATCCTGCCGCGCTGTGATGTAGAAGGCAGCTCTGCCAAATGACAAGCGTGAGCCTCGCAGTCGGAAGCGCATTATTTCATGAGGAGCTACTTGTCTTTGACAAATCTTGCGTGGTGGAACGTGTGCGGTGGGGGGGGGGCGCTCTGCCCTCCAGCTCTCCTTGGCGCACGCTGACATTAATGAGATGCCACTCTTCACCCCTTTGTCCACTTTAGAGATTTCACACTGCCTAATCAACAGACACTCGGCGGCGCTGCTATTTATTTACCGAGCCGCACTCTGATGAGCGCGTGGTCCACTTCATCCTGTGCTCCGGCATTAACACACTGATCGGACTGATTGGACTGTCTGTTTAATTACAAAGTTTGTTTTATGACTTACTTTGCCGCGCATAATGTGCACCGTTTATGGGAGTTAATCTGTGAATACAAATTTGTGTTGTGGCCGTGTTGTGTACCGTGATGAAAGTTCTGTCGGAGGCCCGTTGGACGGTTCTACCGAGGTTCTGTCTAGCTTCAGTAGCTGCGCTGCCTCCAGTCCATGTGTTTTCATGGTGTCTCCTACAGTTTAACCTGTGTATGTTCATACAAAACACTGCACTGATGTCTATGATGCCTTCATTTATTAATGTAGCGTTTGGATAAATCACACGTAAATAAGAATAAATTAGACTCCGACTAATAAGACTCCTCCACACTTAAAATGATCCTTCTGAATTAAGTGAATCCAGTTCAACATGTTAAACATTCACCAGATACCAGACTGTGTATCAGAGGTAATCAGTACCTAGACGCTGACCCACAACCATCAGGTAGAAAAATGTATGAATATGTGATCCGTCGTCTCGGCTTCACCTTCAGTGGAGCGTTTGTTTGTTTCTTGGTCCAGGCTCTAAAACCTCAGAGCTATACATGGAAATTGATCTGTTTTCTTACATGACATCATAATTAAATCTAAACGCTGGTTGTCACAAGACTGTCTGCTTGACACTGAAGTACAGTTTAATGAACTGATAATTACCAGCTGACACGTCCTGGACGACTCTCTTTCACTCAGGATGCTTCTATACCGTGTGTTTATAGCATCTCTTCCAGCCTGTAGTCGAAGCCTTTTTTCAGCCAATCTTTCCCATTCTTCTATAATAAAAATGACCATTACCAGCCGTCATCATCAGGCACAAGGGTGGGAGCAAGACAATCTCTCTGTGGCTGTTTTCACTCTTCAGGTGACTGGAGGGATCGTTCACATGGTGAACAAATGTCCCAGTAAATCTCCCTTCATCAAATTCCTACATACTGAGATTCATCGACAGGAGTCGTGTGAATGAATTGTTTATACAATATACTTATATACAGGCAAACTGTGTTTATGTGCTTGTGCAAAGCTACTAGAAAAGGTAAAACAGCATAAATGAGGCATCCTAATATTTTAGACAGCCTGGTGTTTACCCGCCTCATTTGTATTCACACCAAGGCAGCCTCAAATTAACTAAGCTGTTTTGTACATTATGCAGCAGAGACAAACAGGACAGGACTTCATCCGCTGATGACTGGACCAGCAGATGGTGTGTAAATAATGTACGTGGTCTTGTGGGAACATCTAAGTCTGTCTGCTTTGATGCCCCAGCTCCTCTCCCTCATGCAAAGTGACCCCTGTAGCGACTAAAGCACGGAACGGCGCGGCGTCGTTTGCAGAACACAGGGAGCAGGTGGGAGACGCGTCTTCATTCCTCCTACTGCATTTTGAATCATGACAGTTTCATTGTTTGGGCCAATGACCTGTTCAGTCACTCACGGTCAGCTCAGCTCCTGCAGCGGTCCAGCTCTCACGTCCGACTGCAGGTTCTGGTCTCAGACGGAGCCGGAGCCCATGTGGACCCGGACCTTGGTGCTGGAAAAGCCCCGCGGCCTCTCAACAGTTCCAGCGGCTACAAAGACGACCAGCTTTCGCGGCTTAGACGCCTGTTGAGGCAGGAATTACAGCAGATTCCAGAGCAGCGATGACTGCCGTCGCTGGCAGCGCGCACTGTACCAGGCGACTGTTTACGAGCAGCTCGCTGATTGTTCAGGCAAATTCAGTGTGTGTGTGTTTTTTTTCCTTCGTCTCCAAGCGATGATGGCTGCGATAATGGCCGCGATGGCAGCGGGTGCAAAGATGAGATGATGACACACTGGCCACTTTTCTGAGACACGAGGGCCGTGTTGTGTTGCGCAGAGACGTGATTGGCTGAAATGATGATCGCAGGCGAGTGCGACGCGGACAGAGGAGCACGAGGAGCAAACGCCTGATAAAGACCAAGACCTGTGGTTCTCAGCTTTGAGCTTAGCATTAAAGTGGCTCAGCTCTGCTCCTCGGACCCGTTAATAAACAATTCAAATCGCAATTAATGCTGCTGCTCCAATAATAAAGGAGGCGCTGAGTCGTTCCAGCGTTGAGTTCCTCCAGCGAGTTCAGGAGGAACTGCTCTCCTTCACCTCGACCAGGCGTTTCCCAGTGCTCACGCCGTTCTCCATCATCATTCAGACCATTTACTCGCTGTGCGCTGTAATCAGTTTGCATGTTTACCTGAACCGGGGCTGCTTCTGGACCAGCGTCTGGCCACGTTTACACGCTTCCCATCAGTCAGTCAGTGATGAAAGCGGTGGACGAGGCCCATGATCCCTGGTTCAGCTTAGTTCTAACGCGGCCCATAGAAGGAAGATGCATCGTGAACCGCTCCGTCTCCCAGTCACGGCCCGCCTGGCCGCTCCACTCCCTGGACCCGCCTCGCCGGCGCCGGCTCGGGACGTTTAGCGCTGGCACCGGCGCCTGCGTGGCACGCGTGTGCTGTTATTTGTTGCTGCGCCGCTGATGGCTGTGATGACGGTGGCGCTGACAGTGAGAGCGGCGTTGGCTGGAAGCAGCCGGCACCCGATCCCCTCCTGTTTGCTCAGAGAGACACGCAGCAAAGCTCCACTGTGTTCAACCCGAGGCTGCAAACACCCAGTAAAACCAAAACACTGGCACTGGTTCTGGCGCATATTGTTGCGGTGCCATTTTCCACATTCATGCCCGTCTGCCTGAGTGTTTGTCCGTGCATCTGTCCCGTCGGCCGGGGTGTCGCTTTAATTGCCGTACGTGCGATGGTCATTATTCTGCCTTTATGCGTTTGCTCGCCGTTCTCCTGCTATAAATGAGATGTAGATACATAAAGACCTCAAACGCTCCATCTGCATGTATGAATGTATGGTGGTGCACATGTGGCCCATTGCATGGCTTTCTGAATAGCTCCACCTGTGTGTGTGTGTGTGTGTGTGTGTGTGTGTGTGTGTGTGTGTGTGTGTGTGTGTGTGTGTGTGTCTGTGCGTGTGTGTGTGTGTGTGTGTGTGTGTGTGTGTGTGTGTCTGTGCGTGTGTGTGTGTGTGTGTGTGTGTGTGTGTGTGTGTGTGTGCGTGCGTGTGTGTGTGTGTGTGTGTGTGTGTGTGTGTGTGTGCGTGCGTGTGTGTGTCTGTGTGTGTCTGTGCGTGTGTGTGTGTTTGTGTGTGTCTGTGTCTGTGCGTGTGTGTGTGTGTGTGTGTGTGTGTGTGTGTGTGCGTGTGTGTGTGTGTGTCTGTGTGTGTGTGTCTGTGCGTGTGTGTGTGTGTGTGTGTGTGTGTGTGTCTGTGCATGTGTGTGTCTGTGTGTCTGTGCGTGTGTATGTGCATGTGTGTGTCTGTGTGTGTCTGTGCGTGTGTGTGTGCATGGGGTCCAGGCTGGAGCCCACATATGTGCGAGTGGGTGATTGCGGCTCTGCATGCCCAGCACCCAACCATCTGTCACAAAGGGGCCACCGCGCTCTGAAGCCAATCATCTCCTTCCAACAGCTTCTAGGATTCTCGCTCCGCTTTCCAACGGCGGCCGGCGCTGCCAAATACACATTCACACACAAACAATGACAACGTCTGCCGCATGCTCTATCAGCGGGCGCACACACAAACTTAAGAACCACACAGACGCTCGCCTTGAAAACTATTAAGGCCCCGTTCCTCGTCGGAGGAAATCTGGCTTTCATCGCGGTTCCAAACAGGTTTCATTGGTTCCGTCAGCAGACTTAACAGAACACCAGTGTATTATATTATACTATTTAACAGTTTGGATCATTTAAAGAAATTCTTCCCATTTCAAAAAATAAACCTGAAAACTCTGATTCAATCCAACGCACACAATATTAATAATTCTCCTTTTACAAGGTTAGAATTTTTTAATTTTACATTGAATGGGCCAAAACATTAGAACCACTTTATATTACAACACATTGCAAACCCACCTCAATGACAAACACAGTAGAACCATCACCTGACTGACGCGAGCGGTGTGACAACACTACAACCTGTAAACAAATCCCCATGTGGCCCAAGTTATTTGAAAGAAAATGAATTAGCAGAAACTGTGGAAACATCCATCACAGCCTAAAGGCTGTTGGACTCGGAGGGATCGCATCCGCTTTGGTTACGTGCACTAACAATTCTCCCATGCAATTAGACGTCGTTAGTCCCATTAGACGTGATAGATGTGACGAGGTTTGTTGCAACCTGTGGTGGTCGTGGTTGAATCTCCCGTTTAACATCCAGTTCTGTGTGTCTAAAACTAGTTTTCCTGCAAAATGACATAACGTGCTCTCACGTTCCGCATCCACTTGCTCCACATCAAAGACATGTGAACCTCCTCCACGCTGTCTCCAACGCCACTTTCCTGGCGCGCGCCGCGTCGGCTCCGCTCACGGTCACTCAGCGACGGAGCCGCGAGGGCGGCGCATTATTTTGTCAACATCTCAGCCGATATCTCATTTGGGAAAATTATGTGTTGGCGTCTTCGTAAAAGGTTTCGCACGTGTTGTCATCACTTGGGAAATGGTTGGCAGTGTGTCTTAATGGATTTTTTTTCTTGCCAGTGGAAACAATGGTTTTCTGTTATGTTCTATTTACTTTGGAGGTTTTATGTGGCGATGGATCTCCTTCAGACGCTCACTGGGACTGAGCGCAGGTTCTAGACACCGACCACTATAGGATCTACCAGGTGCTTTTAAAGGAGGGGCCTCCAGCCCACTCCTCAGTCCCCTCTGCTGTTTTATCTCCAAGGAGAAAACATAAGTCAAATCTGCCACGGGTTCTATTTAAAGGACACTGGTCCCCAGTGGGAGCCGTGACGGCTTGACCCACGGCTCCCACAGACCGTGACTCTGTACGGACGCGTCCTTCCATAACATCAAAACGCACGGCGTCAGCTGCGACAGAGGCCCAGAGCGAGGCTGAGGCACAAGGCTGGAATGACACACGTAACAAGGATCAATATTAGGGCGGAACATCCTGTTTGAGCTGATGATGTCATGTGAGTGTGTTTAGCATTAGTCAAGCTGCTGGTCCACCCTCACCTGGACCGCTCTGCTGTAAACGTGCTGCATGTGTTTGTGGGACATCTGTGAGCAGAGACGATCACAGATGGAATTACAGTCTTCCCCACTGGCAAATTTGACAATTAGTGGTTATTACCTTTCAGTGGGAGAGGTCCAGCTCGTCCACTCCTTTTACAGCAGCTCAATTAGAATCCAACTGAGTAGTGCACTTCACTGATGGAGCCCACTAAAATCTCTGACCCTCCTGATTTCACCGCGTGTCCACTAACTGTATAATGGGCTAAAGTGTGAGCTACTCATCTGGTGTAAGTGCTGACCATTAAAAGTTAGAGGGACCATATCTAAGTCAATATGATCTATGAGAGACTTAATAGCCACTCAGGATTCAGATTCGCTCACAGTGCTGCTCTTGGGTGGATGTTGTAATTGATTTCTGCAAATTGTGGCGCAGCAAGGCTGCTGTGTGCGTCTGTTGAATGCCAGCTCTCCATTGACTTTTCCTGAAGAGCACGTGCGCCTTCACAGGACCAGCACCGCGTGCACGCGGCGGATCCGCCCGCAGGTGGAGAAGCCCGGACTCGACAGCGCCGCCTCGGCGCTGGGGCGGCGTCTGCTCACGTGCTCCTCGGCCTCGGACCGGGTCAGCGGTTCCGGCCCCTCCCTCCCTCCCTCCCTCCGTGGCCGCGGTCCTGCAGCCGTTTGCAGACACAGGGCTTCCTCAGCAGTCGGCCGGGCCGCGGACCGACCAGCTCAGCTCCTGCCCTGAGTTGTGCTGTTCTATTGAACCGCTCGCTATCTGATTCACTGACCTTCTAGCTGCCTCATGCCTTGCTAATGTAATCTAGTACTGCTGCTGGCTCATGTCTCTGCGCCCGCAGCTCCCTTCCTTTCTGTCATCCTGCTTTTCTTCTCGTGTGTGAGCACAGACGTAAACCTGCAGACCTTCAGCTGCTTCCAGGCACCTGGGCCCATTGTTGGATTTCAAGTTTTGCTTTGCATTAATGTTAACGCTAAAGTAATTAATCTGATTAACATTCAGATGACAGAAAATGTTAATATTAGTATCATAGTGTAACAGTCATTCACAAACTCTTATTGTTTTTGCTTAAGTTCCTGTTCGGTCTCGTAACACTATTGGTAACGACACCACTCGCGTGACCGCAACCCTTGTGCATGTTTAATGTCCTTGTCTGCTCCTCCTGTGTTTTTATAATCAAAGGGTTCACAGAACATTCTGTTGTGACTACTAGAAACCAGGCGTCCCATCTGCTTTATATTTAAAATGGGTAGCCAGGTGTTTTTTTGCTTTTTTATCCGTGCTGCTGAATCGCATCTCCTCCAACTCATTTTTATTCCTGCTTCGTTGAGATGAGTAAACATGGTCTGCAGCACCACTTTGCCTGAAGATATCCACCAGTCCAATCTACAAGTCTGCTTAGGAAACATGATCTGTCCCAAAAGGGAGCGGTCCAAACCGTGGAGGAGCATTCGCTGGAGCCCAGTCTCAGGATGGTGGACACTGGTTATAATGGGAATGAGAGGCGGGTTTAGGTTGTACTGGTGGTTAAAACAAGCTGATGCAACAGGGATTTTTCAGCCATTTACTCATAACGACATACCAAAGCAAGCAGCTATAAATCATACAGACATATGCTCATGCAACATATATAGACCCGCTTAGAAACACCTAAGCAGGTGGATTTTTGCATGCATGGCTGCGCTCCCCTAAGCTGTGGCCATGGTTGCTAGGCTACGGGTGATTCCAGTCTTTGGAGGGGGCCTGACATTAGGGAGAGCAAATTGACCACAGGAGGCTTTAATCTGCTGTGAAACAGCAGCTGGAGCACACGTGCAGGTAACTCGTCCTCACCCACCGCTTAAACCACACACACACGGACGGCTGGACTGTCCCATGAAGGTCACACACATGTACGCACACACACACACACACACACACGTACGCACACGTACGCACGCACACACACACGCACACAAACACACAAACACACACACACTTACTTTGTGGTGTATGGAAATAATTCATTTTTTTTCTTTTTATTGCCAAAAAATAATCCTCGAAAAATGATTAAATTCTCTGTGTAAAAAGATCTAATAGTCCAAAATAAATGAAACAGGAGTGAGCCGTGTTTAACTGGGTGACATGTTCCTCCATTAACCATGATCACTCACCTATGCACCAAACTGGTTTTAATCCATCCCTGAAAATAGTCCCTGACAAACGCACTATTAATTCCGGCTTCACCGGTATTTTTACACTCCGCTGTTGTTTATTACATGAAGCGCAGCTGACACCGACAGAAAGGGACGAATCCTAAGCAGTTTAAACCAATGTGTTCTACATGAAGAACTAGAGTTATAGATCAAAGCAAAACACCAGTAAATTATTCTATACATACCTTTATTACTTCACAGCATCTTTCACAATTAAACCCTCCTTCGTCTTTTGTATCCGTGAATCTTGTAAAAGTGCATAAAATGGCAAAGTTGCAGCTTAGTCTCACTTTTCATGACGGAGGCACCACATTGATAATGTCTTTAAAATATTCTTCCTCAAACTCCTACATTTGTCGCAATTACCATGTGTTTGACCATTTTCTTTATGCCCATATTATCTACAAGTCTCTTAAATGAACCTGTAATCCCATCTGATTTAATTGCCAGTGCAGATGACTCTGCTTTATGAGCAATAACCCATTCACCCCAGGGGTATATCAATCCTAATGCATCTATTAAAGTCTGCCTATGACATTATTATGATTAGTCACTTTGTTTTTCCTGGACGGGAACAGTATAAAATCTGAATATGAATAGAGAAATATTGATGTGATTATCTACTGTCACCACACATTAATCACCACTAATCTCCATGACAGTGATATTAAACATATTCATGTGTCCTTTTTGGACGTTCTCACCTTGTTTATGAGAAACAGATGGTATCAAGCACGGTTAAATAATTATTCCTGAAAGCATGCCGCTGTTGTTTCTTTGATACAGAAGCCTAATATACATAACTCATGTTTGGGAATATGAAGTAAAAGGAAACCGCTCCGCGGTGACAGAGCTCAGACGCCGCCGATGTGTTTTCATGGGAACCACAACTGCACAACAGTTTTAAAGCCATAAAGTGGACACGCATCCACATCAGCCCGTTGTGGCCTTTCACCTGCTGCAGCATAGCTGGACTAACAACCCCACCAAGTGGTCAGGTGTGTCATACCCGTATCCAGACATCTGCTTTGTACAGAGAAGGTGAGTTTGACCGTTTAGAACCACATTGTCTTATTATTATATTATTTTCACCTGGATCATATTTTTGATGCCACATTTCACATAATCCAGATTTGGTATAGAAAGAAAAACAGACAGTTAGTTCTTTGAAATCTTTGCTGAGAATAAACCAGAGGTTACATTTACATCGTACAAACCTCACCTTTTTCAAAAAACCCACTTGATGTCAAATTACAAATGTGCTGGACGGTAAACGACCCGTGAACTTGAGGCCAGATTGGTGTGAGTTGTGCCCCTTGTTCCTCACACCAAGGCACAGTTAGGACTCCCTCACGCACTGTAACACACAGCTGTTTATGAACTGCCACTTTGGAGCCTTTAACAGTAACAACGTACTTTCATAAAGTTGGAGACTCACAAGAGACACGTTAAGTAAAACAAATATAAAAAGCAATGCAGCGGAGGACGACTGGCCTGAGGGCTTTCTACCCAAGGTGTCACACATTACAAACCCTCATCACGAGTTCATAGAAACTAACAGTCTCCCTGCTGCGGTGTCGACTCGGTCAGCGGGCGACGCTCTCCTCTCTAGCAGCCCATCGCCGCTTCAGCACCTTGGACAGCTCCACCCGCGAGCTCCCCCGACGGAGCGGCTGTCAGGCAACCGGACCAACCGCCGAGAGCCGGGACGCGAGGCGGCGCCGCGACACGTGTAAACAGCGGTTCGTGAGACGGCGTCGCAGGAGACATGAAAGCGACACAAAAAGGAGCTGCTCATCAAAAAAGCATCACAAGCTGTGAACAAAAGCCAAACACGAGACGCTGTCGCGAGGAGCCGACTGTCACCAGAGGAGGTTGTTACTTGACTTTGTGATGAAAGATCTGTGGAGGTGCATCCATCGTGTGGGTCGGAACCGCTAAAGGCTTGTGCAGGTGCTGGACAGATCCCCAGATCTCCATTAGATGTGAGATCAACAGCCCATTAAAGTGCTGAGAGCATCAACCATGAACGCTGGTCATTGCGGGTTTTGTGCCACCGTGTGTTCAACACTCGTTTCTCTGCACGCGTTCCTCAGGCTCCTAAACTAAAGTCCACCACAGGCAGCGTGTTCAAGCTGCTGTGAGGAGACTGTGAGGGTTGGGGGCTGTTGACCCTGCTCCCACAGAGCAGTGCACATCCTCTGGCACGCTCCTCCTCCATCTGAACCAATGCAGCGTCTTCATGACCTTATTACAGGCAGAGACGAGGAACAGTTTGTGTTTGTTTTGTGACCATATGGCCCCATTAGTAGGGTAACGACCCTGCTGTCCCTCCAGGACACACACTCATTCTGACTCCGTGTGTAGTTTTTGTCGCTTTTGTCGCTGTCTAGTGGGTTTTTTTTGCACCCACCACCACTTCCAAGGTAAAAAGACTTGGTTTAAAATAGAGGTAAGGGTTGAACTGAGCTCGGGGGCGGGGTTTAGTCACTTGGGTCTGATTAGTGTAGGGGCGAGCTTGGGAATGCATCATGCCAGTGAGTGTTCTCGCAGCTATAGGAAGACGAGTGTTTATGTTTGGATAATAACCTTGGAGGAGCTCCAGGACTCTTAACACTGCCCCCAGTGGCCTCTTATACAGATGAGGCTTTTTCATGGCCCATTTGGCCAACGCTTGGATTGTGAAGCTCCTGCCACACACACACACACACACACACACGCATACATAAACAAAACACACAAAGAAGTCCAAAGCCTGAAGGTTCTGCTGTTGTTTCAGCCCTAAAGGCAGAAACAACTGGGAAGGATTGTTTAGCTCTCAGCAACTGGACAGGTGACGTTTTGGAAGATTGTGTGAATCAACAACAGGCTTGTAAGTTCTCATTTTTTACTGCAAGGTTCCACACAACGCAGAGACTGTGTGATTTCATGGCAGCTGTGTTCATCTATGAGACGGCTTCTGCTGTTGTCGAAGGCGCAAACAAATTTTTCAAAATCACATGTTTACTTGACAATCATTTCATTTAATGTAACTCACAATGTCAGAGCTTTGCAGGTAAAATGCTGACCAGCTGCTCTGGAGTTTTTGAAGTTCATTTCCTCCTTTTATACCAGTCACAGTCTCTCTCTCTCTCCATCAAACCCTTCTGGGTACCAATTAGGCCTCAAAGCTGCTGCTGCTGCGGTGTGTGTGTGTGTGTGTGTGTGTGTGTGTGTGTGTGTGTGTGTGTGTGTGTGTGTGTGTGTGTGTGTGTGTGTGTGTGTGTGTGTGTGCTCAGACGACGCGCTATAGGCTACCTGTCAACAATCACTTCAGTCCTCGCCATCTGTTCGTACCTGCAGCCCACAGACAAAAAACTACGGAGCCCATTACATTTGGCTGTTAATGTTGAAAAGAAAGGTTTGTAAGATCATATCCGACATCACCGTGTGTTGACAGGATCGAAAGAAGCAGAGGTTTGGAGGTTTTTATGTGCTGGAATGTTTAATGATGAAAGCAGCTTCTCAGTTTATTGGCTGCGTACGTCCTAAATCCAAAGGGTTAAGTTCATGTGGCTCTGAATAATCAATAACTAATCAAATATCAGTGTAATTAACAAATTCTTCCTGCAGTTTTTATTGAGGTCACAGTTTTCCTTTCTGCATCAGCAGAATTTTAAATAGTTTCACTGCAAATGAAATTGAATGCGAGGCAAAAAAGTGTAGATGCAATAGAGAGAGAGAGAGAGAGAGAGAGAGAGAGAGAGAGTAGCTTTTCACTTTCCCCACCATAAAGGAGCTTTGCCCTTCTTTGACACCTTCTTGCTCTTTTTAAAGTCACGCAGACGTACTGTACGATGCCAGCAGCCTTAAGGCCACGGGGACTGGATCCAGCCTATATTTATAGAGTGGGAGCGATCTGTTCAAACATATGCTCCCCTTAACAACGTTATCAATGTCAAAGCCTGCTCTCTGGGGCTCCGCTAATGCTACATTTAGCTTCGCATGCATAACATGAAAGGACCGCTGGACAGAAAGTCTTGGAGTGGAGAGTGAAAGCTAATAAGCTACATTGTTGACCTTCCTGGGTCCCAATAATTACTTCAATTATAGGTGAAGTAGACTTTGGAGAGCGTGTGTTTGTGTTGATTGGCGAACTGGGACTGATCGTAGCCTAAGGACTCCAATGACTATTAGCCTGGACACAATATTATTACCCCAGTGTGTAATAAATGGTCTCATTTCAAGGCCATTATGCTGACGGTATACAAACATGCATAGAAAAGCGCAGCTGAACGCAATATTGACATTCAACAAGGAGCATTTTTACATAGATGTTGCAGGTTCACATCACATTAAGCCCAGGAATGATGGAAAAAGACTGACTGCTGATAGAAGTCCAAAGTAAGTCCCAGAATGTGCGCGGCCAAGTTGCCCGTGGGCTCAGCAGAGAGGCGGAGGCTGCAGAACTACACTAAACAGCACATTAGCGACGAGGGGGGACCTTCTGGTCCGAGGACCACAAGCAGCGCAAGGACACACTGATCTATTGCAGGACGAGCTGTGCCACCGAGAGATAAGAGCTGGGGAATCTGCTCAGCAGGTGGAGGCGTCGCCCAGGTCCAGCTGTTGTCATGCAAAATAAAAAAAGAGACACAAATCTCCACAAATCTCCTGGAATTACAGACAAACATGATACAAAGTCACCCCAGACCCTCGTGTCTGGAGGTCAGAGCTATGAGCCTCAGCCTCGGCGCTGACTAAGGCTTGGATTCTGAGTTATCGCGTCGTTTAAGTTCGTCTCCACAGCCGCTCCTTCGTGTTTTTAGATGAAAGGTAAAGCGATGCTTAGCTGGCGCTCGGCTCTTTCAGCTCAAGCACCTAAGTGAAACTATTTACATATTCCCACAGGACGGCTCCACCGCTTCACTCCCTCGATCCGTCTCTCTTTTTCAGTCCATTGCTCCATTTTCCTTACATTATTTCCCTAAATATTAAACGCGGGAAGCAGCTTTTGCTTCACAGCGTGCGTGTGTGCGCACACACACACACACACACACACTGGCACTTTCTGACAAACTGTTTTCAATCAATTTTTTTAAAAGCGCATTTAAAGACATTTTTTGCAATAGGGCTTTTTTAACATCCTCCTTTATCTTTCTCTGAGGCCACACAGAGCAATACTATAAAACCTCACTGCCTCAAAAGCTCTGTATATCAGAGTGACAGCTACAACCCACAGGCCTTGGTCAAACTTATGTAGCGGCGACCCAGCACTTGACGACCAGAGCCTCTCCAAGGACTCCTGCCCCCCCCGACCCCCCCCCCACCCACCCTCAGCTCAGGTAATATAGCTTATAGCGGGGCCGCGTCCTGCGTCCACGCCCCGTGGCTGCACCGTGCATTATGCGCGCAACTCTGTGGATAATGCGCTCAGAAACGCCCCCTGCGCGCCCTTGTTATTGGAAACCCTCTCACAATGAGTAATGACGGGCGTCGGGGTGCCAAATGTCCCGTGCAGGACACCGTACAGTAGGTGTTCCTCCGCTAACGGGACGGGAACGACATCTGTTCGGCTGCGGAACGCGACGCCGATTCATCGGGCGCGTCCGCGCGTCGCCTTAAAGGCGCCGCCCGCTGTTCCGGGCGAGACAAGGTCAGTCACACGTCACGCACGACGGCGGCAGCGGGGCGGTACACGGCGGAGGGGAAGCCTCCGCGGAGGAGGCTAGTCGTCATTCGGCTGTGAAGCAGGCCGCTGCTCGCAGATAACCCACGGACACGGGGTGATGCGAATTCTTCGCTTGTAATTTTAATGCCTCGGTGCTGAAACTGAAAAGTTGCTCAAAGTTTGCAGCAAACTGAGCAAAAATGAGCGTCGGGGTGGAGGAGCCTCGGCCTGTTTTTGTCATCTCTGGGGTCAATATCAGCCTCTTTAGGCTCTGCCCCCCCCCGCTGTTTGACGTGTCAGGCCACGCCCCCCTACGTGCGGGCCGAGTCAGCGTGCACCCGCACGTTAGCGCCGACGGCTCCTCTGCGGGACTCATTTTCACGGGCCTTATTCTGAATGAAGGCATTTGATACAAGTCCAAGGCACGAGAGGTGTTCATTTCGTATTCCTGAATAAATCTGCAGGGGAAGGATTGTGGAGGGAGCAACTGACATGTGAATGGAGGGGGGAGAACGTACGCCTGGAGGAAGGAGACGGGCGAGAGAGGGAGGGAGGGAGGGAGAGAGAGAGAGAGAGAGATGAGTGGAGGGATATGAGGCTGAAAACAGGCATTAGTCATTTGGAGCAGCCTTGACTGTTTCAGAGGAACAATCTCCTCCGTCTGACAGGTAATGACAGCTGCTTTCAGCCCCTCCCCCCGCGTCTAACCAGGGTTCACCAGAGTAGGAGTCGATCAGCAGCCGCGCAGCAGCTACAACCTGAGGGATATTTTAGGGATCCGCTGCTGCAGCAGACGACCTTTACGATGACCCGCGAACATGGACCTGCTCCCATAGAATGAACGGACGGTTCTAGACGGACTCACGGCCGCCGGCAGAAGCTCCAGCGGCCGTTCTTCCTCATTTCACTCTAACTGACGGTCGTGGAGAAGACGTCCACGCGTAACTGGGAACTCTGTCTGATTGCGTTTTGTCTCGTTTCTCCCCCCTTTGTCCCCCACTTTTATCTCTCTTCTACCTTTTCAGTCAGAAAGTCCTAATGCGGTGTCTCCCCCTCCATGCCCCCCCCCCCCCCCTCGGGCCAAGATGCCTCTGTCCGTGGAGCAGGCTGTTTATGAGCATCCCCACTGGAAATCCACTAATAAATGTCAGTGTCTGCAGCGAAATTAAACGTTTAGCGCGAGTCCTTGGAAAGGGCTCAGGGAGACGAGCGAGCTGGCAGATCCTCAGGTTCGTGCGCGCGCCTGTGTGTGTGCGCGCGCGCGCACGTTGCTGTTGTTGTTGTCTTTTCATGTTCTCTAATTAAGACGGGGTTCGGGTCCGGTGCTGGCCCGCGTCTCCGCCGCCTCCTCCCGAGTTCCGTCGTCTTCAAGGGGAGCGCGCGCGCGGAGGACACGCGCCGCAGCCCGCTGTTCCCTGCGTTTGAACAAAACTCATTAACGACACTGCGTTCGTCGCCGCAGCCGGGACGCCGCCGCCGAACCTCGCTCGCCCTCATCCTCTCGTTTAGCGGATTTGCATCACAAAGAGCACGTCGTTTCCGACCGGCGTCTCGCCTCCGCTCCGTCTCCTGCACGTGCCTTGGGTTCTACTTGACGGCACGCGGAGGTGCGGCGCCGACGCAGGATAGAGGCTCTCGGGCGTTTTTAGGGGACAGGTGTTTTATGCGCGCGCGCCGGTTCGGTCCGCTGGAGGCCCGACACCGGTAATCGCTCAGGGAGATGGAGCGACGGCGCGGCTTTAAACGCCGCCTCCGTCGCAGGCTCCGCTGCGTCACCAAATAACGCTCGCTGCGTCGCAGGGGCTAATAAGGCGTGTTCCTTTTCTGAGGAGCTCAAGGGGAAAATAGCCTCCCTGCTCTGAAAAAAACACTGCTACAGACTTTTCCTTTTTCCCTCCCTCTCTCTCTCTCTCTCTCTCTCTCCAAGCCGACAAATAAATTGCATGCAATTTTAATGGCTTTTCTTCCTTTTTCGCGCAGTCGGCTGTGGAAATGACACATTTCACTGCCCCTGCAATGTCTTCATAGGGGTATTTATCAGCCCCAGTGACTCCTGGCTGTGTTAATAATCCCACAGCGCTGGTGTAATGGATTCAGCCAAACCCCTGCTTTATCCCAGGTATCCTCCCTCGCGCTGGCTAAATCCACAGATTATTACAGAAAATGCTTTTTCCTCCCTTATACTTGTTCTGTCAAATTAGCTCTTTCAGCATCCCGGGCCTTTGGAGGAATTACAGGACTTCTTTGGTTTTTGCTGAACGCAGGATAATCACAAGTTCACTGCGGGGTTTTAGACGCGAAGCTCAGCGTCCCTCCCTTCTTTTCTTGTCTTTCTGACTGAGCTTAAAGCCGCCGCTTTTTACAGATAGATGTTATGACTAAAGGCTGAAAAGACTGAAGGAAGCTCCATTATTTCTTTACAATGTGAGGAACCTCTTGCATAATATGAATTGTTACTGCATCATCGTTCAGATGGATTAGGAAAAACAACATAGAAATCTAACATCGGAGACGGTTTGAAAAACAAACTTTATTATTTTTGATAAGTGAAGTGACTAATAGCGACTAATAGTGACTCTGGCTTGTTGTGGCCATATGTTCACCCTTTAAATTGCAGATCTGATCCCTCTGTACTGTAAACAGGATGCTCCGTCCATCCATATAACTTTAGTCAGGTTTTCAGCCCCTTTCCTCCCCTATCTATCCATCAGCGCATTCATTTATCTCCGTAGAGCCGTTTCTGATGACTAGCACCCAGTGCAATGCCTTGCTCAGACGGGCAAGGTCCATGGATGCGTGATGGAGTGCTCTGCTCAGCAACCTGGCAGCGACGTGGAGAAATTGATTTTCTGACAGATTAAAAAAGATTAAACCAGCCATAAAAACAAGCAGGAAAGTGCTTAATGGACCATATGTGCACAATAAGCTTTCATATGTATTCTTCTCCCGTTTCTCCTCTGGCCATCCATCTTATTTACGCTGACAGGTCACAGGCCAAGCTAACAGGACTGCGGGGACGACCGGATGCTGTGCTTCCTGGCGTTTGGCGGATGGGCGTGTTTCCTGGAGCAAACGGCCGTGGGAGCTGCAGGTAACGCAGGTCTCACACACGCTTCCATTCTGTTCAAATCACCCTGCAGCGCTGATAGCATCGGTTCCACACATTTCACCCAGACTTTAATCTGAACCTGTTCAGATGTTGAGTCACAAACCGGCAGCTTTAGCATCAGAGCCGCGCTAAGTGGGAAGTGACAGCACCGGCGTTAACGCCGCGCTGATTTACAGGACGTTGGAGCTTGTTAAAATAAAATAAGGAGACAGAAACGGTGTCAATAAACGGCTGCTGCCTCATTAACCTCAGGCTCTGCTCTGTAGGCCCAGCACAAAAGCACAAACCACACTTAATTTCCACATGAGCAAACACTTTGTAGGTAATGACTTGAACAAATAATGTGAATCGGCAAAGTGATTTGAAACGTGCACCTCCAGCGTCCACCTGACGAGCAGCGCTAATAACAAAACGGCCCCGCAGCTCCGGTCTCAACGTCCACAGTAGTAAAACAGCCAGAAAGGAAAGGAAAAACAGCCATGACTGTCCCGGGACCCACGGGTTCACGCAGGCCCACGGGTTCAGGCAGACCCACCGGGTTCACGCAGAACCATGGGCTCAGGCAGAACCACGGGTTCAGGCAGACCCACGGGTTCAGGCAGAACCACAGGTTCACGCAGGCCCACGGGTTCTATCATACCCACCGGGTTCAGGCAGAACCACAGGTTCACGCAGGCCCACGGGTTCTATCATACCCACCGGGTTCAGGCAGAACCACGGGTTCAGGCAGACCCACGGGTTCAGGCAGAACCACAGGTTCACGCAGGCCCACGGGTTCACGCAGACCCACGGGTTCAGGCAGAACCACAGGTTCACGCAGGCCCACGGGTTCTATCAGACCCACCGGGTTCACGCAGAACCATGGGCTCAGGCAGAACCACGGGTTCACGCAGAACCACAGGTTCTATCAGACCCACCGGGTTCACGCAGAACCATGGGCTCAGGCAGAACCACGGGTTCACGCAGAACCACAGGTTCTATCAGACCCACCGGGTTTAGGCAGAACCACGGGTTCAGGCAGAACCACGGGTTCTATCAGACCCACCGGGTTCACGCAGAACCATGGGCTCAGGCAGAACCACGGGTTCACGCAGAACCACAGGTTCTATCAGACCCACCGGGTTCACGCAGAACCATGGGCTCAGGCAGAACCACGGGTTCAGGCAGACCCACGGGTTCAGGCAGAACCACAGGTTCACGCAGGCCCACGGGTTCTATCAGACCCACCGGGTTCACGCAGAACCATGGGCTCAGGCAGAACCACGGGTTCAGGCAGACCCACGGGTTCAGGCAGAACCACAGGTTCACGCAGGCCCACGGGTTCTATCATACCCACCGGGTTCAGGCAGAACCACAGGTTCACGCAGGCCCACGGGTTCTATCATACCCACCGGGTTCAGGCAGAACCACGGGTTCAGGCAGACCCACGGGTTCAGGCAGAACCACAGGTTCACGCAGGCCCACGGGTTCACGCAGACCCACGGGTTCAGGCAGAACCACAGGTTCACGCAGGCCCACGGGTTCTATCAGACCCACCGGGTTCACGCAGAACCATGGGCTCAGGCAGAACCACGGGTTCACGCAGAACCACAGGTTCTATCAGACCCACCGGGTTCACGCAGAACCATGGGCCTCAGGCGCAGAACCACGGGTTCACGCAGAACCACAGGTTCTATCAGACCCACCGGGTTTAGGCAGAACCACGGGTTCAGGCAGAACCACGGGTTCTATCAGACCCACCGGGTTCACGCAGAACCATGGGCCTCAGGCAGAACCACGGGTTCACGCAGAACCACAGGTTCTATCAGACCCACCGGGTTCACGCAGAACCATGGGCTCAGGCAGAACCACGGGTTCAGGCAGACCCACGGGTTCAGGCAGAACCACAGGTTCACGCAGGCCCACGGGTTCTATCAGACCCACGGGTTCAGGCCAGAACCACAGGTTCACGCAGGCCCACGGGTTCTATCATACCACCGGGTTCAGGCAGAACCACGGGGTTCAGGCAGACCCACGGGTTCAGGCAGAACCACAGGTTCACGCAGGCCCACGGGTTCACGCAGGACCACGGTTCAGGCAGAACCACAGGTTCACGCAGGCCCACGGGTTCTATCAGACCCACCGGGTTCACGCAGAACCATGGGCTCAGGCAGAACCACGGGTTCACGCAGAACCACAGGTTCTATCAGACCCACCGGGTTCACGCAGAACCATGGGCTCAGGGCAGAACCACGGGTTCACGCAGAACCACAGGTTCTATCAGACCCACCGGGTTTAGGCAGAACCACGGGTTCAGGCAGAACCACGGGTTCTATCAGACCCACCGGGTTCACGCAGAACCATGGGCTCAGGCAGAACCACGGGTTCACGCAGAACCACAGGTTCTATCAGACCCACCGGGTTCACGCAGAACCATGGGCTCAGGCAGAACCACGGGTTCAGGCAGACCCACGGGTTCAGGCAGAACCACAGGTTCACGCAGGCCCACGGGTTCTATCAGACCCACGGGTTCAGGCAGAACCACAGGTTCACGCAGGCCCACGGGTTCACGCAGACCCACGGGTTCAGGCAGAACCACAGGTTCACGCAGGCCCACGGGTTCTATCAGACCCACCGGGTTCACGCAGAACCATGGGCTCAGGCAGAACCACGGGTTCACGCAGAACCACAGGTTCTATCAGACCCACCGGGTTTAGGCAGAACCACGGGTTCAGGCAGAACCACGGGTTCTATCAGACCCACCGGGTTCACGCAGGCACACGGGCTCAGGCAGAACCACGGGTTGAATCAGAGTCAAGCTGTCGCTGCGCCAGCGAGTCAATCGAGTCACGGAAGTCGACACTAAACGTGCACGCTCGTACCACTGAATGGGGAAAGGTCACAACCTTTCACTGTTGCACTGTAGAGCTGTAGTGTGTGTTTAAGCCAAAGTCCAACTCCACTGCTCTCAGCAGGGATCGCACTCCAAACGCCACTTTAAATAGGAACTCTTTGCAATTTGCTTTTGTAAAAATGTTGCAAGATTTCATCACTTGCATCATTAAAGGCGTAAAAGAATAATTGGAATAATAAGGAATTATTTTGAGCGCTGCACAGAGGGGCTGTTTAGAAGCTGTGTTTTGTGTTGTCTGATGAAAAGACGTGAGTATGTGGAGAACAAACACTCCTCAGCGCAGTAAAGACTGTTTCATGTAAAGAATAATCTTTAAAGCGTTCATCGTTGGCAAACAAAAATGATTTCCAAATGTTATAGTCTTCGATCTAGTTCTTTTAAACACAGGTGAAATGTCATTTTCCTTCCCACCGCCATAAGTGGCACCTGTATCTTCAGACACTGGAGCTCTAGATCCAGACTGGATCAGGGTGATCTCCCAGTCAGGCGGCTTCTTTGAAATGTTGGCTTTTTTACAGAGTGATGAAAGCATAGAGAGGAGAGAGAGAAGAGAGCGATATCTCTCTCTCGATAGAATATCATATCTATCTCTCTATCTCTCTCTCTCTCTCTCTCTCTATCTCCATATCTATCTCTCGTCCTTGCTCTCCCTCTCTCTCTCTCTCTCTCTCTCTCTCTCACTCTCTCTCTCTCTCTCTCTCTCTCTCTCTCTCTCTCTCTCTCTCTCTCTCTCTCTCTCTCTCTCTCTCTGTCTCTTGCTCTCTCTCTCTCTCTCTGTCTCTTGCTCTCTCTCTCTCTCTCGCTCGCCCTCTCCATCCTCCTTTCTCCTGCTCCCTGGGACCTTCTTCCTGACACACGTCCGGCAGAGCAGCCTCGACTCAGTCACTTCTCCACAGATGCCTCCCTGGAACACTGCAAACAGCTATTACATAAAAGCTGAGTGACTTACAGGCAAATCCTCTCTACCCCAAAACTGCCAGAGCGTTCTGCCAAACCGCAGAGAAAGAGGGTGAGACGGAGGGATGGGGT